>NW_025334525.1:300000-392929 GCF_014858855.1 Bufo gargarizans
AATTTTACCACCTTGTTTTAGCATACAGTGCAATACCTCATCATCATAGAGAATAGGCAAATATTTTTGAATTATTTGTAGAATTGTTGTAAACTGCTTACTGTATGTCAAAACAAGTGTAGGAGTATTTTCTTTTTTGTCTCTTTTCTCGATTTTGAGCCCTTGTTTATAAATTCTTTTCTTTTTGTTTATATTTGTTTTTCCAACTTCGCCGGTTTGAGGGGTAAATTCTGGGAAAAGTTCTTTTCTACTTTTCTTCTTGGTTATGGCCAAACCTCTGGATATCATCCATTTGGAGTATGCCCTCTGTACCAACCTATTTTCAATAATCTGAGCTTCCTTTTCGAAAAGCCTGCAGCGGTGCTGCAGTTTCTGTAGGCACGTGTGAGTTCTCCCACAGGGATTGATTTTATCGGCGGATGGGCTATCTGCGCGTAATAATGTATTCCCTGTTACTTCCTTACGAAAAGTTTTCGTTTGTATAGTTTGATCAGGTATTCCCTAAAGTGTAAGATAGAGAAAATGTATATTTTCGAGATGCTCAGTATATGTGAATTTTAAGTTATACGGATTATTTTCGAGATATTGCATGAAGTGTTGTATGGCAGGTACATCGCCACTCCATATTAGGAGCATATCGTCGATGTACCTGCCATACCAAACCACATGTTCTGCAAATAGATTTTGGATATTATAAACATATGCTTCCTCCCAGTAGGACATAGTCAGGTTAGCTAAAGAAGGTGAATATTTCGCCCCCATTGATACACCTGAGATTTGTACATAATATGTGGAATTAAACGAGAAATAATTGTGAGACATGAGAAATTGAGTAACGGCCAGAGTGTAATCGATAAAGTCATCGGAAAAACAGCTATATTTATGTAGATGAAATTCGAGTGCTGCACCACATGGTGTGGTATCGATGGGTATAAGGACACCACATCAATAGACAACCATCTATAGTTTTGAGCCCAGGTCATATCATAGAAAGATTTTAAAATCGATGAGGTGTCTTTGACATAGCCAGGGATTCTTTTAACAAGGGGCTGTAGGCTACAATCTAGCCAATCACCCAGCCTCTCTGTTAAGGATCCAATCCCACTAACTATAGGACGTAAAGAGGGAGGGAACTGACCCTTATGAACTTTGGGAAGGGCATGCATTATAGGCGTAACTATGGTCTCCACATTTAAATAAGTGAATTGTTTCTGATTAATGTGGCCATGTTCTAAGCCTGTTCGTAAAATTTTGAGAAATTCCACCTTGTATTTAGGCAGGGGATCCGTGTCCAGCCTTTGATACACTGCGGGATCCGAAAGGAGTTTATTCATTTGATCACAATACATGTCACCATCCAGGACGACAACAGAGCCCCCCTTGTCGGCCATCTTAATAACAATGCGATCATTATCAGACAATTCCTTGATCGCCTTTTTATGGTTGGGCGACAGATTGGTGTGCCCATCCCCCGTCCTGGATGCGACTGTGGATTTGTTTCAGCTCCCTTTCTATGATGTCCTGGAAAATGTCCATATTAGTTGTTATGGACATAATTGGATAAAAACCTGGGTTATAAGTTTTGAACTTCTGGACATTAATATTACTATCATAATCGGATGATTCCCTACAGAGATCGCCAAGACATGTCAGAGCCAATTGTTCTTGGAATGATAAAGGTATTCATTTTCGATCCGTTTCTCTGGGCATGTCTGAGCGGTGTCCCGTGCGGGTTCATTCGTGTCAATATCATTGAAATGTCTAGCAACTGTCAGTTGTCTTACAAACTTATTTATATCTAACATAGTAGAAAACAAATCAAAATTGACAGAAGGTACAAAATTCTAACCCAATTTGAGAACTTCAATTTGTTCAGTAGTGAGGACTGTAACAGACAAATTTATCACATCTAATTGTGCACAATCGACTATCTCTGCTGGTGGCGTGTGGATCTGGTTTGTGGCATTTTTATGTTTGCGTCCCGCCCGGCGTATTCGTTTTTTGAAGATGTTGTCGCATTGTCCTCTTTTTTGTTGTTGTTCTCCATATTTATATTTTTCGATTTTTTGTAATACGATAATTTGGGTTTGGCTCCATATTCTATAGATTGTTGAAGACTTTGTGATGAATCCTGTGAGCCGTCGGAAGTGTCGACAGTATCTAGCTCAGAGGAAAAACTCACTCTCGGCGATTTATTTTGTGGCTTTGATTTGTAGTTTCGATTACCTATATTCATTTTCTTTTTGTTTTTAAGAATAGATCTGGGGGTCGAGTAGATATTTGCCCTTCTACCCCATTCATAGACTTGATCATGTTTGTAATCATAGAGATCTCTTTGAAATTATTTGTGTTTAATATCTGTAATATATTCTTCCATTTGATGTATAGTGTTCAACATTTCTGTATGCAGACTTTCAAAATCAGCACTGGATTCAAAAGGTTTAAGAGACGACTTGCAAAGCTCAATTTCATCCAGTCTTTCACTCTCACACTTTACTATGAGTGACATAAGTTGCAGCGAACAATTAGAGAGTAACTGGTTCCATTGTGTTGGAAAATCTGCCGAATATATCGTTGTAGGAATTTTTTTAATCCTAAGACCTCTTGGAATCATGGACTTTTGTAGATATTTGACCAAGTTGGTGTGATCCCACCATAATCTTCTTTCCTGTGATAATAATTTTTCCAGTTCAGACATCTTGTTTTTCACATCATAGACATCCTGTATTTGCTTATCACTTTCGGAAAATACTAGGTCAGCTTTAGACATTCGGTCCGGTAATAGAGAAAAGGCCATTGTAAAACAAGTTGCATAACACTTGACGTGGGCTTTTGGTCCTCACAGCTAGTATGCTGTGTTGCCTGATACGAAGTAGCTTTTCAACCATCAGGTGTGAGGGTGAGTCACGGATTACACCAGCGGTGTGAATATGTTATACTGGGACCCTGCAACTAGTGTGAATAAACACTGCAGTTTTTCAGTTACAAACGTGTCTTTGCCTCTATACTGCACCCGCTTGTCCTGTCTACCACAATATGTATATATTTACATCTACCCCTTCCCTCTACAGACCCCTAATCAGAATTTAGATCAGACCCTCAATGTTAATAAGACCCCACAATCAGACCCCCAATGTTTCTAAGACCCCCAATCAGACCTCAGATTAGACCCCCATGTTAACCAGACATCAGATCAGAGACAATAAAATAAACCAACTTACCATTGAGATCCAGATTCCTGCTCTGCGCTGTACTGTTGTGCCACAAGGGGCAGAGAGTTAACGCCCAGTGCAGTAATAGTCAGGCACTGTGGACGGTGTGACTGCTTGTATAAAACATCTGGCACATCTCGGCAGGTTAACCCCTCACATACTGTAGTCAACAGCGGCATCTGAGCCCCTACACAGAGGGAGGAGCTCCCCTTGGCATCCGATCGGCACCCTATGAACGCAATCATGGCGTAAACAGTACTTGTCATGGCTGCCGGGGTCTTCTGAAGGGCCCCAAGCCTGCGATGTCCCGCCCGCTATTACATTCCACCTCTATAGAATGGCTATGCACTGTTAGAAAGGAGTGTTACCGTCTATAGTACTAGTGATCACAAGACAAGTAACTTTATCATGTACATCACGCATTAACCCCATGTTGTCCATTATGTGGGGAGGTACGAGGCAGATGGATTTATCAATCTGGACTTCCATATGCCTCACAATAATAGTATGTGACCCCATCAAGTATCTCCTCATATAATGGGCAATCGATACCCAAAAAATTCGCAAAAAGGAAAGGCTTCAGGAACAGGCTTGGAGACCAGAAAAATGTCCTAGTGGAGACTACCAAATCTGAGAGCTGAAAGTTTAACCCCTTACACGCCTTAGGCTACTTTCACACTTGCGTTCGGGGCTCCGCTTGTGAGTTCCGTTTGAAGGCTCTCACAAGCGGCCCTGAAGGCTTCCGTCCAGCCCTAATGCATTCTGAGTGGATGCGGATCCGCTCAGAATGCATCAGTCTGGCACCGTTTGGCCTCCACTCCGCTCAGCAGGCGGACACCCGAACGCAGCTTGCAGCGTTCGGGTGTCCGCCTGGCCGTGCGGAGGCAAACGGATCCGTCCAGACTTACAATGGAAGTCAATGGGGACGGATCCATTTGAAGGTGACACAATATGGTGCAATTTTCAAACTGATCCGTCCCCCATTGACTTTCAATGTAAAGTCTGGACGGATCCGTCTGCGGCTACTTTCACACTTAGAATTTATTTTACAATATAATGCAGACAGATCCGCTCTGAACGCAAGTGTGAAAGTGGCCTAAGCCTCCTCCTGCCGCCCTGACCGTTATAGAAACTTTTACAAAGCCTTTCCCTGGTGTATACAACAAATGCACATTAACCCCTTCATTACTGTACGGGCCTGACCCATCGGACGCAATGATTATCACTATATCAGTGACCGGTCTACATAATCCAAAGGGGGCACATGACCTCCTGTACACAACTTCTAAACTCAGAGGGGCTGGCGGAATGGCTGATACCAGAGAGAACAAGAGCCCTGACTACCGACCAGGACCTGCCCAGTATCTGCTGCACTGCCAGAGCTGAAGGACCTGGGGTGACGTCACCGTCATGTGCTCAGTGCAGGGGGTGGGGCTCAGCAGTGGAGAGAGAGGGTGATGAAGGACCTGGGGTGATGTCACCATCATATGATCAGTATCTAAGGGGGCGGAGTTCTGCAGTTGAAACACTGATCACATGACAGTGAGATCATCACAGGTCCTTCACCAACTCTTCATTGCCTTGTTCCTCCAGTTCTCTCCTCTTCTCCTGAATGACCACCAAGGATGAATAGGAAGGAGATCAGCAGAAGAATATTAGACCTCACCTTGGAGATCATCTCCCTACTGAGCGGAGAGGTAAACTTTTCTAGATTTCTCTCCTCTTTATTGTATTCTGTAACAAGTCAGACATCGGGAAGGAGAATCCATCATAGGAAGTGATAGGAAGAGTCCAGGGTCCTGGAGAACGGCCTCCAGACCTTCTAAGTCAGGCATCCTCAAACTGCGGAACCTCCAGCTGTTGCAAAACTACAACTCCCAGTATGCCCGAACAGCCTACAGGTAGCCTACAGCAGGGCATTGTGGGAGTTGTAGTTTTACAACAGCTCGAGGGCCGCAGTTTGAGGATGCCTGTTCTAAGTGATGGAGAACCTGAAGATCAGCCCCCAGTATGGTGAGTGATGTATCATGTGACCAGTGACCAATAGTCATGTTGTATGAGCCCATAAGAAGGTAAGTAGGCGCGTTGTACCAGGAGGAAAGGATCGGGAACAAGAAGATCAGATGGCGTAGGGCGTCCTGGAGGGAGGATTTCTACCACTAGTCTGATATTTATATAATCACGGTAGAAGGAGAGACCACGGTCCACTAAAAAAGCATCTGTCAGCAGGATCAACCGTATTAAACCAGACATACTGCTCGGTGGGGTTGATTCTGCTGATTAAACTGATCCTGTCTTGTGAAAATCGGTTGTGGTGTTCCTGAGGAAAAAAAAACATTTATTCTTTATGCCAGTGAGGTCTTCAGTGCACTGCAGGCGGGGCCTAGCCTCTCTGGACACCTACCCTTTCAAGTGCACCTCAGTGTACTGTCACCCTACCAGGCAGTATACCTGGGTTATAAGGACTGACCCTGCTGACAGATGCTGTTTAAGAATTATTTACCCTCTCGCCCATTATGGCACCATAGAGGATCCGCCTCCCTATAGAGAGTTCTTCCTCTCAACACCTTAGCTTAGGTTTTGGGTCCATCTGATGGGTTACATTGTCCATGGCTAGGACTCGCTTCTTCAGGGCTCTGGATTCTCAGTGTCAGAGTTTAAGGTGGGGTTCCCCTGAAATCCTCTGCTGGGGCATCCTCTAGTCGTGGGCAGGGTTCCACTCCTAAGCTGGTACTTCCATCTCCCTCGCCAGTGTGGTCAGCCATGTTAGATCATCCGGGAGAGGAAGGGAGTGAGATGGCTTCCTCCTTTGCATTCCACAGTGGCACGCAGAGTGCTGTAGAGCAGGGCTCAGTGGTGGTGACTAACTTCTGCCAGTCCACAGCCTATTCTAGGCTGGAATCTTCTTTCTTTCTTCTTTCAAATGTCTTTTTATTGCAGTAGTATATGCGTAAAGATCATGAGAGCACTGACCTCTCAGAGAGCGTACAGAATTATATACAGTAACATAGGACAAAATAAAAGCATGATCTTACACATTGGATAGAAAATGGCTATTCAACAAACAAGTGCATAGTAGGAAGGGCGTTACTTCAGACATGAGGGCAGAGCATGCAGGAGACAGAGGAGACAGATCAGGATGTATTAACCGGAAGTGTTAGAATGCAATCCTGACATGGATGAAGACCCCTGTAGCAATGGAGACCACGTAATCAGAAATTTGTCGTGGGAAAGGGATTCCCAGCTAGAGAGTTCCTCCAGTCTGCAGATTTCCTGAACTTTTTTCTCCAACGTAACAAAGTTGGGGCTTGGTCGGAGAGACAATTTAGAGGGATGAGCAATAGCTCTAGGCGCTTATGTAAAAAAACAAAAACAGAAAAAAATTACAGAACTTACCACAACTTTTCCAGGCGGGAAAAACAACATAAGAGATCATTGAATACGGCTGATTTGGCACATCTGGATACCCTAAGATTAGAATGAAGAAACATACTAAATGCTAATACAGCCAAACTCAATATAAACACTACGCCCATGGCAACAAAGCCTCAAAACTAATGTTCTCTCAACTTAAAAAATGGAAAGCTGCATCCTACATATCCTGTATTAAGTCACAGGAATCGAAGCTAGTCCACAAAACCGACCTTATGGCAGAACAATTCTGCAACTACTATACACATCTTAGAAGTGATGTAACACCCGATCAGATAGCTGCGAGGAAACAACACATACAATCATGGCTGAGTACGCTGGACTTGCCTTCCCTGTCCACAGACCAAGTAAACAAGCTAACCTCCCCATTCACGTTGACTGAACTACAAATAGCTTTAAAAAAATCCCCTCTAAATAAAACCCCCGGCCTGATGGTCTACCGATCATTTATTATTCCACCTGTAAAGAAACATTACTTCCCAGATTATTACAAGTCTGTAACAAAGCAAGAGATGGAGCAGCCTTTTCCAACGATATGCTGTCGGCTCAGATTACCTAACAAAGACCATTCACTTTGCTCGAATTATAGACCAATTTCACTCTTAAACAGCGACCTAAAACTATATGCTAAACTACTTGCTAATAGGTTAAAAATATACTTACCAGACCTTATATCGCCAGAGCAAGTAGGGTTCATACCTGGTAGAGAAGGGAAAAACAACATAATCAGAATTATACAACTTATGCAGCTTGCAAACAAAAAAGAACTTAGTATGGACGCTGAAAAAGCTTTCGATAGAGTAGACTGGTTATTTATGGCTCAGGCTATGACCAAATTCGGAATTCCGCACATCTTCATTACAGGAGTTATGGTAATGTATCAAGAACCCACAGCGCGCATCCTAGTAAATGGTACCCTCTCTCCAGGATTTCCCATAACAAATGGCACGAGACAAGGCTGCCCTTTATCACCATTGCTATTTGTACTGGTGATTGAAACCCTCCTGCAATCATTTAGACAAAACACAGACATTGTGGGTATGTCGGTGGGAGACACAACTCGCCAAACGGCTGCGTTCGCGGATGATGTTTTGCTGCTGATCACCAATCCCAAGACTGCTTTCCCAGCCATTGTGTCAACCCTTCAGACATTACATACACTCTCCAATTTCTCGGTAAATATCTCAAAATCTACAGTTTTGAATGTGTCGATCCCAGAAACGGATTTAAACGATATAAAAAATCTCTCAACCTTTCAGTGGACAACACACTCAGTAACTTTCTTAGGAGTTAAAATTACATCTGAATTCTCACATTTGTTTAAGGAAAACTTTCTCTCACTCCCCAAATGACTTGAGGACATGATAAGCTCATGGGATATTCCCTTTATCTCATGGTTTGGTTGCAGAGTCCATTCTTATGCCTACTATTCTTTATTACCTCCAAGCTTTACCTATACTAATTCCTAAAGAGCATTTGATTAAACTTCAAAAAATTATCTTGAGATTCCTTTGGGGAGGAAAGAAAGCCAGAAAGAAAGTGCTCTAGATGTTTAGATTGGCTGAGACCGGTCGGGAAGAGATTGGATATAGTGGTTGAGAATGGCCTATCTCCTCTGCCAATCCGATCCCTGCTGTTTCTAGACCGTCACCACATGAACATAGCATTACGATCTCAGAGTCCTATCACAGGCTACACATTACGTGTGTGGAAGGATTCTGATTAGTTGAAGCAACTGACCCTGAATTATCAAATGCTACTGCAAATAAAAGATGTGTTGTTCAATTCTACTATACACTTTCAGGAAACTCTTCCGGAGAGAGTGAAAACTATCTCTTCCCCAGCCCTCGACCTATGCCCTGACAATGATGTCCCGACGAGACACTAAGAAACCACCCTTTACTGACTAGTTTGTCTACATTTCACCTGATGCATTTCATTCAATATATGAAACATCACCTTGTAGGGATACACGACTCCCCAGAACAATCCCCTTTGAAAAACTCAAGGAACCAAAAGGTAAGATATTAAAGCTATATAATCTTCTATTATCCCTAACAAGATATGACAACCATTAAACGATGGGAAAAAGACCTAAACATCACTTTTACCCCCAATGAAGTCAAAAATGCTTTATTGAATCCATCCAGGGTCTCCAGATGTGCCAAAATACAGGAAAACAGCTACAAGGTACTATCGCAATGGTACTACACACCGTACCGTCTCAGGCGCATGTTCCCAGATTGCACTCCAGAGTGTTGGAGGTGTCGAGCTGAAGTAGGTACTCATGAACACATATGGTGGTCCTGCCCTAAAAATAAAACCCTACTGGGAACTTGTATGTAAAGCTATTTCAGATCTCAGTGGGTCTTCAATTACAATATCCCTGAAATTGTGCCTTTTTGGGTTATTCAATGATACCCAGTGCTCAAGATTCACCCACTCTCTCTGCAATATCCTGATTGCGGACGCTAGATTATTGATTGCGGTAAATTGGAAATCTACTGACAAAATCCTACCTACAAAACCTCAATGGCTAAAGAAATGTGATCAGTTATATATATTTGTGGAATCGGGTATATCGCAGGCCTCAATCAATATTTGGTGGAAGCAGGTATATCAAACCCATTAATCTGTGTTTTGTGGAAGCAGGTATATCGCACCACTCAATCTGTATTTTGTGGAAGCAGGTATATAGAACCCCCTAATCAATATTTTGTAGAAGCAGGTATATTTCACCCCTCGATCAGTATTTTGTGTAAACAGGTATATAGAACCGCTGAATGAATATTTGGTGGAAGCAGGTATATCATGAACCTCAATCAGTATTTTTTGGAAGCAGGTACAGTATATAGAACCCCTTAATCAGTATTTTGTGGAAGCAGGTATATAGAACCCCTTAATCTGTATTTTGTGGAAGCAGGTATATAGAACCCCTTAATCAATATTTTGTAGAAGCTGGTATATTTCACCCCTCAATCAGTATTTTGTGTAAACAGGTATATAGAACCGCTGAATCAATATTTGGTGGAAGCAGGTATATCATACACCTCAATCAGTATTTTTTGGAAGCAGGTACGGTATATAGAACCCCTTAATCAGTATTTTGTGGAAGCAGGTATATCACACCCCTCAATCAGTTTTTTGGGGGAAACAGGAATATCACACCAGTTGCAATTAGTTATTCCAAAAGTGTTTGTCCCTCTATATAGCTGCAGTATCGCAGCAGAACCGCACACAACTGCTGCACAATACAAATGCACTATAATATACTTTCTATGTTAGAAAGTATAAAATAAGTATATCACATCCCTCAGTATATCACACCTATCGATAGCATACCTATACCAGTCCTTAAAAGGACTTTTGTGGCCCTAACTGCTAGCGTTTGGTGTCCCTAACAGTCTGTCCCTGCTCTACAAAGCAAACTCTCCCTACACTCGCGAAACATAGAATTTAAAATGGCTGCCAGATCGGGTTCTGTGATAGGGTGGAGGTGTGTCCATGTGCTGAAACTTCTCAATTGGCTGTCCTGTCCCACCTGATGGATGTGTCATGGGTCAAAATTCGGCGCAATGCAAAAGAATATGGCGCCGGCGGACATCGCCATATGTTAGCATGTTCGGCGAATATCGAACAAGCACAGTTTGCCGCGAAACAACCTGCAGGCGAACCGCAAGGCCATCTCTAATCCCAAGAATTGATGTTCCTCTGGCATTGATGTGTGGAGCGGAGGAGTCTTCATCACTAGTCTCTGGTATCAAATACCTAGTTAAAACTGCTAAGATAAGTTTTACCTTAGTGGTTTTAAAGCTATGTATGATGGTCCTTCTACCTCGTGTCAATGATAATGACGGAGATCAGGAAGGTGAATGTTTATATATAAGGGATTCATCTTCAGAAGATGAAGACATGGGAGGCAAAGCCTTGTTTGGGGCAGAGAATGCATACCTGTTATTAAGAACGGTTAGAACCTCCATGTGCCTTGATGACATTAAAGAATTCAAGAGTTTTATGTTTTAAGGACCTAGGAACCTGCACTGTTGTTCTATGCATAAAATGTGCAGTAAAGGAACCTGAACAGAAAATCTTTTACATCCAGGATTCTTGAGAGAAAATACCCCTTGAATGAGGAGGACACTAAGACATGGGATAGAGCCCCCAGATAAATGGTTAATAAAAAGTTTATATTCTTTCGAGGACTTGGGATCCCTCCCTGACACTATTGGCCAAAAGCCTGACCTATATGTTAGGAAGATATAGGAAGTTTCTACTGGTTCTTTGAAGCCTTCCATAGCTTCCAAATGTGTTGCCTGTTCCCTCAGAGTCTGTTTGGCTCAGTCAACCAACCATATTAGAGAAGATCCCTAGAGAAGGGATTTAGCTGATACTTCAGTTGACCCTGTCAGGTTTCAGCTAGGGTTGCAGCCTTTTTACTTTCAGCTAGAAGGGCAATATACCTTAGGTCCTGGAAAGGAGACCTTGGGAGCAGGGGTACACTGTGTGTGATTCCTTCCACAGGAGATTTTTTGTTCAGTCCTGTTCTAGATGAGTTATTAGATAAAGTTGCTAATTGGAATAAAGTTTTTTTTTCAGTCTGTGGAGTCAAGGGGGTGCTTTTCATTCTAGGCTTGTTAAGGGTAGGAAGCAGAACTCTAAAAGCCAGGAGTCTAGGAAGTCCAGGTTCCCTACTAAATACAAGGGTTTTGTGTTCACCCCTTAAAGTGCATCTCTCTTTAAGGAATCTCAGTTATGACTCTGGATGTCTGGTGGATAGTAGTCTGTCTTCCTTTTCTCGGGAGTGGAAGAAGATTTCATCAAGTCGCTGGATCCATTCTACCATTGCAGATGGTCTTCGCTTGGAATTTCACCTCCTTCCAGAAGACAAATTAACCCTCACTTAAAATTTAAAGAATCATGTAAAGCAGTAGGCCACAGAGGACAGGGTGAGGGGTCTTGTCTGAAACGGAGTCTGGCAGAAGGAGGGGATTTTATCTCCCTCTTATAATAATAATAATAAAATCTAGTTATATAGCGCCACCATATTCCGCTTTACAAATTCATAGGGTTCATGTACAAAACAAAAGTAACTGGCTTATATCCAACTGAAACACTAGGAGTCAGGGCCCTGCTCGCAAGAGCTTACAATCTATGAGGAATTGGGGGTGACACATAACGTAGTTGATTGTGATAAGTAGGATTTGAGCCATTATTGAACAGACAGGAGTGGTGCTGGCCAATCTGGTTCTGGTTTGGGACTACTAGAGGATTAAGTTTAGGCCAGAGGTGTTGGTGGGGGAAAGGTTTAGTCTGGGAAAAGTCATTTTAGGTAGCTTGATAAGCCTGCCTGAAAAGATGTGTTTTTAAGGCACGTTTGAAAGTGGAGAAGTTGTGAATTGACCTAGTATTCCAGGGCAGAGTATTCCAGAGAGTAGGTGCATCTCGAGAAAAGTCTTGAAGATGGGAGTGAGAGGTACGAATTATGGAGGTTATTAATCTTAGGTTGTTAACAGAACAGATAGCACGAGTAGGGTGGAGATATATGGAGGTGTAGCACTGTGGAAAGCTTTGTGGGTGAGGGTGAGAAGTTTGAACTGTATTCTGTGGTGGATAGGCAACCAGTGAACTACCACAGACTAGTAGCATCAGTGTAGCAGTTGGATGGATAGATGAGCCTGGCTGCAGCATTTAGAACAGACTGAAGGGGGAGAGTTTAGTGAGAGGGAGAACGATTAGTAATGCGTTGCAGTTGTCAAGACGAGAATGAATCAAGGCAACAACAAGAGTTTTTGCTGTTTCCACCGTAAGAAAAGGGCAGATTCTGGCGATATTCTTGAGGTGCAGATGACAAGTGCGTGTAAGTGATTGAATATGGGGAACAAAAGTAAGATCAGAGTCAAATGTGGCCCCAAGACAGCGGGCATGTTGTACAGGAGTTGGGTGTTGTCATGGGGGCTGTATAGAGGGAGAAGAGTAGAGGACCTAGTACTGAGCCCTGAGGAACACCAACATCAAGAGGAAGAGGAGAAGAAGAAGAGCCAGCAAATGATACACCAAAGGAGCAGCCAGAGAGATAGGAAGAGAACCAAGAGAGAGAGCAGTGTCCTTAAGGCCAATTTAGTGAAGCATGGTGAGGAGGAGTTTATGGTCTATGGTATCAAACGCTGCAGAGAGATCCAGCAGAATCAGTAGAAAATAGTCACCATTTCTTTTTGCTGTTAGGAGATCATTAGAGACTTTAGTAAGGGCAGTTTCTGTAGAGTGAAGAGGGCGAAAGGTAGATTATAAGGGGTCAAGAAGAGAGTTTGCAGAGAGATGGCTTATTAATCGAGGGGAGACAAGACGTTCAAGGAGTTTAGAGATGAAGGGGAGGTTAGAAACAGGTCGGTAGTTAGCAGCACAGGTCGGGTCAAGAGATGGTTTCTTTATAATAGAGTGTTTGAAAGAGGAGGGAGAGATACCAGAAGAGAGAGAGAGGTTAAAAATTGTAGTTAGGTGATTGATGACAGCCGGGGAGAGGGACTGGAAGAGGTGTGATGGAATAGGATCACTGCTATATGTTGTGGGTCGAGAAGAAGAGAGAAGCCTGGAGACTTCTTCCTCTGTTATAGGGTCAAAAGAGGAGGGAGAGCATGTGGAGGAATGGGAGGGAGGAGGATTGAAATTATTTGGGGACTGGGAGATTATTTCCTGCCGGATACTGCCAATCTTGTCTCTGAAGTAAGTGGCCATGCCATCAGCACCGAGGTCAGTGACAGGCTCTGGAACTTTAGGGCTTAGAAGGGAATGAAAAGTGTCAAAAAGTCATTTTGGGTTATTTGAGATAAATAACAACAGAGGTGAAGTACTTTTGTTTGGCAATGTTGAGAGCCGAATTGTATGTTTTGAGCATAAATTTATAATCGAGGAAGTCTGCTAATATACATTTCTCCATATATACTGTATATATCTCCATAAGCGTTCTGCACATCTGGAGCAGCGCTGGAGAAAACGTGTTTCAAGAAATCCAGTGGTTCCTTGTGAATAATCAGAAATTTGAAGAAACTAAGGGGGTCATTTATTAAACAGAAATACACCTAAATTAGGTGTATTTCTGGCACAGATTGCGGCACAAAGGTCCTTTACTCCACAATCTTCGACTTCTCCCCGCTTGCACCAGGTCTAAAAATGTGGCCGCAGTGTGGGCAGGGAAGGGGACGGGCCTGTCTTATCTACAATTTTCTACGCCTGTTTTAGGCTTAGAAAATGGTCTGAATGTAAGAAATCAAGGAAGATGGCTTACATTTAGAAGCGGTGGTGGATCCATCGAAGTTAAGCAGGGGCCGGTGCCTCTACATAACTGCAGCGAATCCACCGCCAGTGCAGGGCTTTATTAAGGCCGGATTCTAAAATGCAGGTGTTAATAAATGTGCTCCTAAATCTCTTCCTATCTTACAAAAAGTTTTGTATGGAGACATTGAAATCTATAGTAAATCTATTAAAGGATTGTGGGATCATCTCCAATGCAAGGGCCTTCTTTCATAACATCAAAAGACATTACTTTCATTCCATATCTGGAACATTTCCTTGTGGTAGTACATTCAGTAGAACATCTTTGTGGATGGAACATAAATGATAAAAAGTTAAATCTGACCCCCTCAAGAACCTGCCTGTTTCTGGGAACACTGCTGGATTCCTCCTCTCAGACCTCCTTTTTGCCCCGTGAAAGCAGAACCTGGTCAGATGCAAAGCTATGGATCTCTCTCCCCTCATCTCCACTTTCAAAAAAGCCACCTCAGTGCTGGGGCTCCTTTCCTCCTGCATGCAGACAGTAAAATGGGCCCAGCTCTCATCTACTTTTAAGGGACATTTTAAAGAAGTGGGAATCGGAAGACAGGCTCAAGAGGTTTTCTCTTTCTTCAGAAGTCAGGTCTTCTCTGCTGTGGTGGACCAACTTGCACAATCTAAACAAGGGACTGCCATGGTCTCTCACTTCCTCAACATCACAATGGATGCAAGTTCCCATGGACTGTACTTCAGAGTCAATGGATTGTAGCTCAGACAGAGGTGTCCTTGAACTTTAATTAACTTCTAATGATTTTTCAGGTCTCTCTCCCTCAGATATAGGACCACAATATCGGGAAACAGGGAGGAACAAGATCTGTCAAGCTCTTGAACCTGGCCTTGAAGATTTTTGAGGGAATCCCACCTTCTCATCCTCACAGTGGTTTATCTGGGCAGGCAGACAGCAATATAGCAGATTTATTGAGCCAGATGAAACTCAAGCAGAGTTTGTAAGGCTTAAAAAATAAATCCGTCCATCCCGTTCAGCCTGTTATCCTGCAAGTTGATCCAGAGTAAGGCAAAAAAATGGTGGCAGCTTCTGATCGAAGCCCCAGCAGTGTAATCGTGGGGCTCCGATCGGTTACCATGGCAGCCAGGACGCTACTGAAGCCCTGGCTGCCATGGCCGGCACTATGCAGAGGGCAGCAGGGAGAGTGTGAAGTCCTATTCACCATAATAGAGCTCTATTAGGGTGAACAGGATAAGGGTTCTAGCCCCTAAGGAGGCTAATAGTTATAAAAAAATTTTTTAACCCCACCCCAAATATAGAATATATTGCGATATATATCGCATATCGCACATGCTTAAAATGATATTGCAATATAGATTTTAGGCCATATCGCCCACCCATAGGTAGAAGCCAATTTTCCTCACTATAAGGGAAAAATAATCCTTCCCTATTCCAATCAGGCATCAGAATGCCTCCCTGGATGAACGACCCTTCTCATCATTGTCCGTAAGTGGGAAATTACTTTGTTCAACTTGTTTGCCTCCAGGTCAAGTTGCAAGATCTCTTTTTTTCTCTGAATCTAGCAGACCAGCCATCTGTGGTGAATGCCTTGGTCCATAATTGGGAGGGAGAGAGTGTTGAAATATTGCAACAGCTGCAGCTTTATACTGGAGGTACTATGTTGACTGGACAGTAGATGGTGCTGGCTGTGTTAACTATCAGTGCTTAATCATGTAGTTCTCCTAGTGTACGTGTAGTACCCCAGACCAGATTGTTTATTGCTAGACATTGCATTTCACTGTTTGTTTCCTGACTATTACTACCAGCAAGGAAAGCAAGGTAAAGTTTGGCTGTAACAGGGTTAACCACCCTGTTCCTCCCCTCTTTGGAAGATTAGGCTGGTCCTACTTCCTGCCAGGAAGGGGAGATCCTGTGTAGTTACAGTGTGGAGAGGATGCAGACTGCAGGGCTCCTTCTCCTGTTACAGATTTCTCCAGAGAGAACCATCTATAAATTGCCTCAGGTAAAGCCTTGAGAGGATAAAGACTGCAGAGAGACCTTCTATATTCAAGTTCTACAGACCCTGCTGTGAAGTGAGGGAATACAGCCAAGACACCCATCACCAGAATACCACTAGGCCAGTATCATCTAAATGCTGAATTGTCCCCAACCAACCTGCCTCAATATCCTTGTTGGTGCCAGAGGAGAACTGCACCAAAGCCTTCTGCTACTGCATATATTTTAAGTTCTACATTGCACTTAGTAAAAAGGACTTTGTTACGTTCAGTTCTGGCCTCATTCTTCACTACTATAACTTTCACTGCAACGGAGCTCATGGAACTACAGCCTGAGGTAGGACACCGTGACACTATAACACTACATCAGGGCCACTAGAACTCCCATCCTCTACACCGGCTCCCACAGGGGCTCACTGCATACGCTCTCTTTGGTTATGATGTAAATGTTCTCTCTTTTCTGTTCTCCATCTTGAAAGCTTTACAATAATGGTTGCTGTTTGATTCAATTAAAGCATAGCAGCTTGTTCTCCCATAATGTCTGAGTGCTGTTCCTAATAGGCTGAAACACTGCAACAGAGATACAGGTATGCCTTCCTTCCAATTTGTCTAATTTCAAAAGTGGTGAGGAAGATACTGGAGGACAGAGCGTCAGTTATTCTCATTCTGCTCCACATGTCTGAGGATGATGTCCATAGATCAAGCATGGATTCTACCTGTCAGACCTTTCTCATGGTCCTGTGATTCACTTTCAGGTTCACATCCTTCACCTAACCTAGAATCTGAAGGGATGATCATTAGAGGTAGAGGTCTTTACGACTCGGTTATTAGTACTCTTCTGGCAATCAGGAAGAAAGTTACTTCTGGTATTTATCTTAGGGACTGAAAGGCTTTCTTAAAAAAGGACCCACTCCTGACATGCTTGTTTAATAGCTGCATGCATTCCCCGTGTAATAACAATTCTGGAGCATCCATTCTTATGGCTCTATATTGTGCTATTCCATTATTATTTTTTACTAGAAGTTTTAAATGAATTGCCAGCAGTCTGCAGTAAGGGTACAGAGGGGGGGCTGCACAGACTCAATCTATCCAATCAATGCTGCCATTTTCAGACTGTGCAGGGACACGCCTCCAACTTGTTACCACCCCCTCTGTACCCTTACTGCAGACTGCTGGCAATTCATAACTTACAGTAGAAATAATAAAGGAACGGCACAACATAGAGACATAAGAAAAGATGCTCCAGAATTGTTATTACATGGGGAATGCATCAAGCTATTAAAACAGACATCTCAGGAAAAGTCCTCTTTAGGGTTTGCTGAAGGTAGACAGGACCCCTTAGGACGGCTCAATATTCCTTTGATTCTTCAGTTCCTCCAACAGGCTTTAGAGAAGAACCTGAGGCCCTCTACTCTTAAGGATCAAGTGTCAGCACTTTCTTGGACTCCTTATTAGCAGATCTTTCCTGGGTTAAAAAAAGTATTGGTACCAGCAGGTAGACATAGACCCCTTTTTAAGACTAGGATTCCTCTCTGGGATCCTATCCTAGTACTTAATGTCTTAGCAGGTTCTCCCGTTGTAGCCTTGGATTCTATCCATATCAGTGGGGTTGAGCAAATCAGGTTCAGATTGCTGTATCTGATTAGTTAAAAAACGTTGGTCTTTCTGAAGTTTCTGCAAATATCGTAAGACTTACTTCGTCTCGCTTCTATTACGTGTAACTTCGTTTATTGGCATAAATTACAATATCATAAGAAAAGATGCTCGGCATCGTGCCTCATTAACAAAGCCGAGTTAATGAGGCTGTCTCATTCATCTTTTTCTACAGCCTGTTTTAGGTGTAGAAAAAGGTCTAACTGTAAGACAGCAGGGAAGCCTCTCATTGTTTCCCAAACGTTTTCGGTCTAAAGTGACCTTTATCAACGGAATCTGTGGCTACAGGAGAAGGAAGCGCATCTGGATATAACTATACAGTTTTTTTTTATATGACTTAGACTTTATTGATATGACACGACTTTGATTAGAAGCATTTGAAAATACCTCTGAAGTGTCATGAACCTTTGTATTCTACAATAATAGAACTAACATGATAGAAACGAGACAAAGTAAGTCTTGAGATATTTGCAGAAACTTCAAAGACCCCCATGGAGGCAATACATTTTACAGACGGAGCCCATATTATTTAGGTAGCTTTTAAAAGAAGCGGGTTCGGATACAGCAATCCAAACCCGATTCGTTTTACCCTACCTTTCAGGTATTTCTCCCTCAGAAGAGCTTTCCTCCTGGTCATTACTCTCGCCTGCTGGGTCAGTCAACTGCAGGCCTCTCTGCTTTCCCTCCCTACACTACTATCGTTGATCATAGGGTAGTAATGAAAACCCTACCTGATATTTTTCATAAGGTAGTTTCCAAATTGCACAAGAACCAGGAGATCATTCTTCTGTCCTTTTGTGACAATCCTTCTAATCACAATTATGTGTTTTGTCATAGATGTCAGAAGGTGATCAATTCACTACCTTGAAGCTTCCAGGGGTTGGAGGAAAGCAGAGAACCAGGCCAGCAAAAGTAGTAACAGCAGATGGATGAAGCAGGTTGTTTTCTTTTGGTATATGTCAGTCAGGACATTCCTCCTCCTTCCTTTTTATGGGGCTCATTCCACAAGAGAGGTGTCCACCTCCTAGGCTGAGAGAGTGGAGGCCTTGTTGGATCAGATATGTAAGGCAGCACCTGGGCTTCCCTCAAACCTTTCTCAGGCACTATAGGTTGCAGCTTTTTCCCGTGTCTGATCTCAACTTTGGTAGGAAAGTCTTGCAGGCAGTTGTCCCCTCCCCTTCTTAATTATTTTATTTCTAGTTTATTTCTCCCTGGGTGCCCTTATGGGTGAAGAGGTAAAAGATGGATTACACTTGACCGTAATGGATTTTATCAGAACTCATAGCAGCACCCCGTCCATTTTTTACCTCGTCATTTTCTTTGGTATTATTTGTGTTGTTCCTTAAAAAGATATAGTAAGAGTTAGTTATGTAGATTCGGTAGGGCGTTCTTCTCTGTCAGACCTTTGGATAGTTTTTTAGCAAAACTGAGTTGTGGAGAGGCACCACTTTTATGTTGCAGGTTTCCTGTTCAGCAGGGGAGATCCTCTCTATGGGTTCTGGAAAAACAGATTACTGGTAAATGTAATGTATCTTTTTTCACCTAAGTGTCGCTCTCCTTCGACAGGAGTACACCATAGTGAAGAAGACATCAGGGGACTGTGTGACTCCCATCATCCATCTCCAGGAGTCAGAAGTGCGGAGCAGGACCCCTCACACCATCACAGAGCCTCCCCCTCACCCCCTGATACATGAGCAGAAGATCCTAGAACTCACCCACAAGATGATGGAGCTGCTGACTGGAGAGGTGACACTGCTGGGAATGCTGGGAAATTCTCCAGTAACAGCACTGGAGGGGTCTGGGTGATGACGGTGTCATTGTGTTGTCAGGTTCCTATACGGTGTCAGGATGTCACTGTCTATTTCTCCTTGGAGGAGTGGGAATATATAGAAGAACACACGGATCTGTACAAGGAGGTCATGATGGAGGAGCACCAGCCTCTTATATCACAAGGTAAGAGCCGTCATGTGCAGTGTATACACATGTGTGCAGTGACATGTAATGGAGGAGCGACACAAGTTAGGCTCTTTAAACATCACATTAGGTCCCTGCATTTGCCTTATTAGTCAGACATATTGATAGGCTCCATTCACCTAAAGTATCTTAGGTGGTTTCCTGCTGGAGTAATTCTCCTCTAGGAGCTGCTTGGGATGTCTTGGTGCGCTCTTTATTTCCTCCTTGGCTCAGTTACTAGGAAAGGGGGATAAGAGGATCCGTCGTCTGTCTCTCCCATTCCTGGATGATGGGTGGCATCAATTTTATCTGCTAGGGATTCCACAACTGGGCTTCTAGGTCTTCTACCCTGGAGCTGTGGTTCATCCACCTGCAGTGGGTCAGTCTCTGAGGTAGTGAGTTACTACTCAGCCTCAGTTTTGTAACTCCCAGTTTTGTAACTCCCTAACTGTCTCTGACTTGTAGTCACTCAGTGGCACCTCTTACATTTGCCCTGCACCAACACCTCCGTGGTCCGATTCATTTAACAGCATGTGCACCAGAAAACTGATGCACATTAGACTGGGAATTCAATTCCAGCTCACTAGAAGCCGTAGATTTCTTTGCCGCACAGATCTCCTGAAAATGCTCCAGAATTATTATCTCTTAATAATTCAGGCACATCATACATGAGAGGGGCTCACTATATAGGAAGCATCAGTCGTACTACATCCCCCTAGTTCGTCAACGACACAGCACACCCAATGACACCAAAACATCCCCTTTTATAAACTCCTCCCAGGAATAGTGTAGGGTCAGTTATAAGTGTTGTCACGTTCCCCTGCACAACCACCATCACAGTAAAGAAACATTATGGCGTACAGGACATAACATAAGGTGTAGTAGACAGATTCAAGCTGTGCAGACGATAGAGGGCAATGGGTAAAAGGAATCCCATAGTAACTGCCTCAGATACAAGCCCGTCAGGATGGGAGCTAACTGCATCTTTCCAAATTCAGCGGAGGTAGAATACCGCTCAGGAGGAGAATTCTCACCATGTAAGGAGTTTAGAGCGATTCTCCTCACATTCCTTCAGTGACCATAGCCCAGGTCTACAGACAAGGGGAGACAGGTGTATGTACTGGGAAAGGTGTAACTGTCCTTCTAATGAATATTCCTACAGAGGACAGTGGGGGTTTCAGTGGTCTCAGAGGTTCCTGTTCCTGTCCAGCAGAGCGGCAGTCTCTCTCATAGAGCTGTTGTTGAAGATGCTTCCAATTAAAGCATTTAAGATACACTCTAGTGCTCCAAATCAGGGTACCCCAAGGGGTTAATATCCACACGTGGTAGAAACAGACACTGACACACAGGTGGGTCAAAGACTATCTCTCTGTTTATTACAAAAGGTAAAGCGGTTTATATATCTTTAGGGGGGCTTCCCCCTCTGAGGCTCATGCCATTATTTCATTGCCTAAGAAGGAAAAGGAGATAAGAAGAAAAGAGAACACTTGGCATCTGCACATTGTGCACATTGTGCATGTTATAAACTTTGGTATGTAAACTAATGTAAACATCTGTATGCTAACGCCATCTTGTAATGGCGTCTCACTAACATTAATACTGCATACATCATATATCACACTTCAAGGAACTGCTTTTTTATAGGCAATGAGTATACATGGGTATCATCTAATAATTGGCTCAAGCATTTTTCCACAGTCCATACATCATTCTTGACACATCTGTGCGGAGAAGTGAGGACGAGCTCAGCCTGCAGCTTCGCACCCCCCTCCTTCTCTCTTCATCGTTGTATAAACAGGCAGACTGAGCAAAGGGAGGAGGGGAGGCACTTGAGGCAAAGTAAGAAACTGCTTAAAGCAACTACATAAAAAAATAATTTTGTTACATAGTCCTGGACAGAATAGAATGATATTCACACATCTCTATCAGTCCCCCCTTGAATCTCATTTTTTGCCTAAACCTAAACATCTCTCCCAATGCTCCGACTCCTCTTCACCAGCTTCCATGACAACCTATTCCTTGTGAATAGCCACCCATGACACTGGATTTGACATAGGTAAATCAGACATAGGTAAATCAGATGGTCCTGTAGGTGCGGGGACTAGCAGAATGAAGTGGACTTTGTTTATCATCTTTAATATACTCATATAGCTCTCCCATGAACATATCCGGAGTGACAGCAGATACAGCTTTGGATAGAAGCTTCCTAATGCAAGGGAGGACACAAAAAACAATCAATGCAAGCAGCAGAATTAAAGATAAATTCAGGAATAGGAAGTAAGCCCTTTTAGGGCATTCATGACCTGGCCATTGATTATTGCGAACATAAGAACTATTAATACTGAGAATCTTTGGGCAATACTATCAATTGATCACTGGGCTAGAAATATTGGACTGTAACCACTTTGTTCTTCCTTTTGCACAACTTTTTCACACCCTCAAAACACTATTTTTACTATCTCATTTAGAATCTATATTCTTTGAGTCAGGATTAGCAGTCACACAAGAGGGAACAAGAAACACCATCATTTCAAGTCTCCAGACTTAACACTTTCTTGAAATGACTGGAGTAGATCCAATTAGGCTTTCCTTTGAGCTTCACTGATGTGCTTGTGGTCAACAACACTTGGAATAGACTATCTAAACCAGGGTTTGAGGACTTTTCTAACATGTCTTTTTACTACCAACCAATCTCCAGACACAAGTGGGTGGGTTCCTGGTACTTTATCAAGATCTGGAAGTGAAGCAAAAACTTGAGAATGTATTGTAGTCAAATGCTCATGCAAACTTATCACATAATCTTCCAGACAACCATGTTGCATCTGGAGCTGCTGTGGGAAATACAATCCTGTCCTACGGCTGACCCAAAAAGGACCTTATAGGGACTAAGGCCTGTCTTACGGTTACGGGTATACCTTACTGAAGAGAGAGCAGGCACACTGTTTATGGCTTTTTTAATCTTTAACTTTAGTGTCCTGTTCAGTTCTTTTTCTCCTACCCTACCGCTGCTTTGTGGATGGAACGAAGCATGTAAGGCCTGTTCTACACCCAAAACCTTCAACCTGTGAAGTGAACACCTCTGTCACTTTCAATTCTCTCAGGCACCCCATACCTGCATACAACTTCGGCCATAATCTTCTTTGCTTCTTTGGGTATGCTTTTGGCCACCCTGAAAACAAGTCATCACACATCAATACATACTTGTATACACCCACTTTGGGTAGTTTAAGGTAGTCTGCAGGCGTTGAAACAGATACAAAGGGCAAGATGTGTGTTTCTGAGGTACCTTAACCACCTTGCCCACGTTGTTCTGGGCAAAAATCATACATCCTTGGGTATATCTGGCTGCTACAGTGCTGAACCCTGGGGCATACCATGCGCTATGTACTAAATCACACATAGCAGTTTTTGACTGTTGCGTCACTCCATGGGTTGCCTGTGCCATCGTGGGGTAGAGGGACCTGGAAAGACAGAGTTTCCCTTGGAACTGTATTAGACCTTCCTCATTTATAGTCCCCCCTTTTTCCATCCACTAGTCCCTTTCCTCCTTCCCCACCTGGTTCTGAAAGGTCTTAAGAACGTCCGGGGAGACAGGAGGAGTTATTTCAGGGACCTGAGCTTTGTCCAATAAGGCAGGGGTCTGCTTAGACAATTTGGCAGCCATTTTTGCCGCCTGATCTGCCATGGCTTTTCCTTTTGCCTCCTCTGAGTCTGTTTTACAATGACCTTTTGTTGCTATCACCGCCACTCAAGTTAGTGACATGAGGGCTTCCATCAGAGACCTCACTGCTTCCCCATTTTCGATGAGTTTACCTGAAGCGGTCAGGAAGTCTCTGGTTTTCAAAATGGACCCATAGTCACCATAGTCATGGGCAATCCCAAAGGCATACCTAGAATCAGTGTAAATGTTGGCTGTTTCTCCCGCTGCATCTCTGCAAGTCATCTTCAGAGTTTTTAGCTCGACTTCTTGAGAAGACATGTGTGGTGGTAAGGACTATGCTTTTATAGAGTGTCATGTTTAGTCACCACTGCCCAACCTGTGTAGTACCTGCCATCCTGGCCATACCTCGATCCATCCACAAAGAGCACATGATCTGAATTACCTAATGGCTGATTTACCACATGGTCAAATCCTGCTGTCTCTTGTGACATCATCTGCAAACAGTCATGAGTCTCTTCCTCTGGATCTGGAAGAAAAGTTTAAGTGCCCTAAGTGCCCTAACTCTTCCCTCCCCCCTTGCTCCAGAGGCAACAGGATGTCTGGATCCAAAGTATCACATTTTTGGGCATTGTCAGGCAACAAAATGGGGCAACAAAAATATGTTTTGGGTTGTACTTGCAGGAGGATGGATGTAACATCACTATCACTTTGTGGTTCAGGACCATCTCAGAGCTTTTATCAACCATGGCTTGTACAACTACTACATCTCTGATGCAGAAAAGGGGCACCTCTGGCCACAGGTCAAGTCTGGCTGAATAATATGCCACAGGGCATTGTTGCCGGACATGCAGTTGGGTGAGGACAGCTGATGCACGGCCATTCACTTCTGTACAATAAAATCTAAATGTGTCTGATATGCCCAGTGCGGGGGAACACAAAATTGCCAGCTTTGGACATAAAAGGCTTCTACCACCTCATATATAAGGTGGAAGGGACTAAAAGAAGCTGCATCAAACTTGTGTATCCAAGGTCTGCGATAACAAACAGGGCCCAAAAATGTCCTCAGTGCATTCATGTTTCTGGGCAAAGGAATGTCCTCCATAGATGTTTCACCCTAGGAAGGAAACTGTAATGCAACAAAACTGAAGTTTTTCTCTTTTTTTTTTCTCACTTTCAGCCATCATCAGCTAAAAAAGGACAGGAGTGACATGGCTGCAGTATACATACTGGGTGAGTTCTAGGCTCCCTGCGGCAGCACCACCCAGGTATACTGTTTACCCTCATGTGTGATAGGAATAAAAAAAACAACTGTCTGGATGTTGTGGTAAAACAAAAACATTTGCCGGAGTGGGTAGAGGTAGCGGGAACCTAAGCCAACAAAGTGTGTGGATTGGGCACAATGGGGGTGTTAAAAACTGTGGCTTCAATGACAGCACATAGGTCATGTACCATCTGGTACTGGGTGGGTTTGCTCTTATCACTTTTCTTTTTCACAGGGTAAAGTGTGTTAGAAGGGGATACAATCTCCTTGATAGCCCCCTTTTTTTTCAAAAAGTCTCGGACTGTTTGAGATATGGCATCTTTCTGGGAAGTGGGGTGCCAGTTTTCATCTCCACTTCCACAGGAGGTACTGGGAGCTTGCCAACATCCGTGGGTCCAGTAGCCTACAGATAGCCTGACATTCCCGCAGGCAGGGCTTCCTTCTCATCTTCTGGGAGTACTGACACAAACATGGACCAGGGAGTTTTATCACTAATGGCCAACAAACAAAGTTCCTGGTCATTGAGGGCACCTGTGAGCTTCACAGCGCCATCCTCCTGGTATGAGATGCTGGCACGTACTTTTGCAAGAAAGTCTGCACCCAGGGGGCAACAGGGGGCGTTATCACTGGCCAGCAACCGGGCAAGCACTTTTTGGGTAAGGGAAAATCTAATACGGATGGGTTCCATTCCGTTAAAAGGGGAGTATACTACTTTCCCATCCACTTCTACCCAAGGACTGGTGTTCTTGGAGATTAAGTCAGGGGAGGACATATTTGCTGTGCACAACTGTCTTAGTTGCTCCAGTATCAATCAAAAACTGGACTACTTCTGTATCACCCAGAGTGAGGGATATCATTGGGGCCGGACTTGAATCTGCTAAAATGTTTAAAAGCACAGCCAATACTGGATTTCTTGTTTCCTAATCTTGGTCTAACTTTCCCCCCTCACCTGTCTTTGTGTCGTCCTCATCACAAAAAACATGGGCGTCTGCGGGGACGGACAGTGATCTGGGCATGGTCAACACAGAATACAATCCTCTCATGTGTGGACGAGGAGTACCACACACAGCACAAATCTCTCTCCCATCTGGGTTCTGGGTCCCACAGACTATGCAGGTCCATCCCCCAGGACCATTATAGGGTGGCAAACTTACTTTTTTCTTTCTATGTTGGGGAGGTGGTTTAACATTATCATGATAACATTCATAACAATACTTTCCACTTTCTCTGTCTTTGTACACCCACACTTCCTTCACTACTCACAGCTGGACTTCTGCCTGTCTTGTGAGCTTGTTATCTTTCAGCCACCCTTTGTTTATCCCTAAATGCTTTTTCTCACTACTGTGGATTCAGTTTACCATCGGAGATCGGGGGGCATGTCTACACCTTTCATTAGCTTGCTGATGTTTTTCACTGCCTGTCTACATTCTTTACTACTTCTGCAGCATCTTAGCTCAAGGTTAGCATTCTTCAGCAACAGTATATGAAAGACAGAAAGAACAGAATCTGTCTGGGCTTAAAGCTACAGTTTACCACAGTTGAGACCATCTCCATCACAATCCCCTCCTTTTGTGATTCTAGCAGATGGGCAGGACTTCAAAACATAAAAGTTAAGGCATTTCATGTAATTAAACAATACTACAAGTAATGACTAATTATAGGTATATGTGTATCCTTCACTTGCTGAGTTGAGTGAGTACTCTATGTCTAATGTTTCGTGCTCAGTAGCTGTATCAGAAAAAATTACCAGTAACTAAGATGGCCGCTGGGCAGGGAGTAAAATTCGCTCAGTTAAGATGGCCACCGGGCCGGCCGGAAGTTGCAGGAGTTAAGATGGCAGCCAGGCAGGAAGTTGGGAAGTAGGGAATGCCATCTTGTGTGATAACCGGATACAAAGAGGTGGGCCTAGGGCATGGTTTTGGCACTGACATACTTAACAGGTCCACCCCCCTGGAGACTGAGTGGCTGGTGATATGGTGGGGGATGTATCTTCTGGAGCGCAGCAGAGTCCCCCTCCCCCCGTGCCATTTTAGGGGGCTGTGTTGGCGGTAAAATTTCATACACTTAATTATTGTCATAATATCTAGCAACCGAATGTTGTAAATTCAAGGCCGAATGCCCTGTGTTCACGCCTGTGAGAAACTTTGTGATAATTTCACTCTTTTTTGGCCTAAAGCCAAAGCACACACCTCCCTGTGTCTCTGTGATGATACTTTTTCTTTTTTTTCTCCTCGATTTAACTCTTAATTCGTAGAACTGACTTCGCTCACAGTAAACTTGGCTGTGTAACCTTACTCTTCCCCGAGACTGGGACTGGTCCATTTCAACAGCAATGTTGCGGACTGACACACACAAAACAGAGGAGTGAGCAGGCACCTTTAACCCTTTCCTCCGCAGACAAAGGATTCAACCTCCCCTCTGTTTGGCTCAATCTGACTATCACATCTGACTAGTCAGCCCAGGATTCCTATCAGCACCTCTTCCCCTAAGGGTCAGGCAGCTCCGCATGTCTTCCTGTACAGGTTAGGTGGAGATTACCTTCGCACCTCTTCCCCTAAGGGTCACGCAGCGCCGCACATCTTCCTGTACAGGTCAGGCGGAGATTACCTCCGCACCTCTTCCCCTAATGGTCAGGCAGCTTCACACATCTTCCTGTAAAGGTCAAGCAGAGTTTACTTCGTCCCACACCTCGGCGCTATAGTGCCCTCTTTTCCAAACCAGGAGGTTCCTTTTCCCTTTCTTTGCCCATGGTCTAGCCGTCTGTGCTCAACTCACTCCTATATACACACCAGGGTGATCTATCAATTCAGACTATGGTTTCTATGGACCCAGGCTTTCAGCATTTCAGCCAACTACTATACTAACATGGGCTCCACCATACAGCAGACTAAGCCACCATGTCGTTCGAACTGAATAGCAGAAAGGCAGGTAAGATAATTGATTTTCTTACCTTTCTTTGTGGCCGCGGTCCTCTCCTCTCATGCCATTCGACAAGTCCTGGGGGCTCTTGAGGGTCGACTGCTGATGATCCCTTTGCCTGGGCCCCACGTTGGGTGCCAACTGTTGAAGATGCTTCCAATTAAAGCATTTAAGATACACTCTGGTCTCCAAATCAGGGTACCCCAAGGAGTTAATATTCATGCGTGATAGAGACAGACACTGACACACCGGTGGGTCAAAGACTATCTCTCTGTTTATTACAATGAGTAAACTGGTTTTATATATCTTCAGGGGGGTGTCCCCTCTGAGGCTCATCCCATTATTTCATTGGCTAAGAAGGAAAGGGAGATAAGAAGAAAACAGATGCCAAGTGCTATCTTACAAACTTTGGTATGTAAACATCTTGTAATGGAGTCTCACTAACATTAATACTGCATATATGACACGTCAAGGAGGTTCTTTTTTATAGGCAATGAGTATACATGGGTATTATCTAACTAAGTAATTGGCTCAAGCATTTTTCCACAGTCCATACATCATTCTTGACAGATGTGGAGAAGTGAGGACGAGCTCAGCCCGCAGCTTCATTTTCCCCTTCTTCTCTCTTCATCATTGTATAAACAGGCAGACTGAGCAAAGGGAGGAGGGGAAGCACTTGAGGCAACGGAAGAAACTTCCTAAAGCAACTACATTTAAAAAAATCATCTAGTTACATAGTCCTGGACAGAATAGAATGATATTCACACATCTCTATCACTGCCATGGGCTCACAGAAAATGTCCAGTGAATATCATATTTTTCTCTTTTTCCATTTCACCATAATGGCTCCTTAGGAGAAAGGAATTTTCTCCCCAGTGAAAGGAGACTTGGAGGGGGTAAAGATGTAGAGCTTTCTCCAACACCACAGGTGGAGAGGAGACTGGGGAAACTTGTTTTACTTCCTCTATGACTGTTTCCTCACTGTGGGTTCTCTCTCTAGAAATTTACCTTATATGGGGTGGTGTCATAACTAGTGCCAGAATGATGCTTTGATGCCTTTTTGGTTGGTGGAGTGCTGCAAGATGCTCCTGGCATTTATAACTGTATCCTCTTCCTCAAAATTTACTGTTGTGGAGAAGGAGTCATCCCACTGCCTGCCATTCACTCTCATAGACCAGAGGTTACTTCGGTCTTTTGATCTGCTAGGTGCTGGGACCTCGGCACATGTGGTGAGGAGCAGAATATTATTATTTCCCCCTGATAACTAAACCTAGAAGTGAAGGAGCTAAGATAGGTGTCTGATCTATAGACAGATCAACAGGGGGCCATGTATTCAGTCATTGTGTGCTTGTGTCTCCACAGATGAATCCAGGAGGAGAAATCCACCAAAGAGATGTCCCTGTCCTCTGTATTCCCAGGACTGTCCAGAGGAGAAGGTCCCAGAGAATCCTCAGGTAGATGGAGCTGAGCCCTATACACATCTATATAGGGGGGTCCTGCAGTCATAGAGGGGTCATAGATTGTGGGGGTCTCTTCTGTGGATCTGTTAGATTTCCCACCTGTCTGCTGTATTGTACTGAATTGTTACAGATGACAAATCAGGGAGAAGATCTGACTGATATTAAAGTGGAGGATAAAGAAGAGAGAATGATGGGCGATCCCCTATGTAAGAGTGAGGTGGAGGAGGACATTCCAGGAGATGTCACCACAGGTATGGAATAATGAATTGAGAAAGTGACTTCAGATTCTGTCTTTAGTGCCTTCAGGGCAGGAAGAGAATCTGATAAAAGTGTGCAAAAGACGCAGTTTACTATTTTTGTCTAGGAAAGTCTTATATGAGAAATGTTGAAGAACTGTTATTTCTCATTAAAAGTTTTCTTATTCAGATATTGCATTGTTGTGTAGCTACAATAAAAACCTGTTTAAAAAAGTAATGGGTCTTTGAATGTGACAATGAAACTACAAAAATAATAACCTGATCATTAAATTACAACCAGGCTGGTCAGCCTGTTAGTTAAGAGGTTAGATATGTTTGGTTCTTGTGTATTAAGCTTTCTTTTTGTGTACTCCAGTCTTAAGATCCATTATTCTTAGGAAGCTCCTATGTCATATGTGATTATTGTACAGACACAGACATCTCAGTGATGGTGACCTGCACTCACAGGACACTTCATTAGCTTCACCTTCTTAATTCTTGATAGGACCCTCGTTCCTCTCTGTCTATTCCACTACATCCTAAAGACGTCTATAAACCTGAGATCTGGTAACTGTGCGGCCATTAGGCTATACAGACCTCATATCTATGTCTATGAATTCAGGCTGAGATCTGTGCTTTACCTCATGATACATTATCTTGTTAAATGTAGATGATCAGATTTTCCATAACAATAATAAAGAGAATCTAGATTTCACAATACTGTGCATGTAATATGAAATAGATCTCTTAAACCTGATGAGCCTGGTGTACTTAGTTTGCTATTCTATGTCAGAATGGCAAATATTAAAATGAGCTTATTATGACTACAGCTAAATAGTACCAGGGCTCATGAGTCCTGCATATAGAGGCTTAACTCAATCTCCAAGTTCCTTTCCATGTGCCTCCTCCCCTTCTGCTGCTGAAATCTCACACGTACTCTGTACAGGTTGCAGTAAAATAAAGCAGCAGAGTGGATAAGGCCTGTTTCACTTTAGCTGGGAACAGCCTGTCGGATCTGTCCCTGCCATGCGCTACCGGCATTTCGTCCAGCCCCATTCACTATAATGGGCGCCAGCAGAGATCCAGCCGAAACCCGGAAAATAGAAGCTGTAATTCCACAATGAAACTGCAGCTGGAAGCAGGGGAATCTTTTACTACAAATACAGAGAGGCTGTAGCTTCTACTGAGCATGTTTGAGACTTAAGCAGCAGCGGAGGAGGTGCACAAGAAAGTGTTTCTCAGTTAAGCTCTAGGTGTCCATTATGGCATGATTTTTTTCCGGTGAATCCACCAACTCCATCAGGTCTAAGAAATAATTAATAAATTCAGATTGTGTTGAGGAATGTGGTGACAATTTGGCGCTGAAGGGTTAACTGCCAGACATAGATGATTTTATTTATTTTTTTATTTAGGTTTGTGTAATAGAAATGGAGACTGGGTACATACCCAGAAAGCTTTGTAAAGCTGGAATCACATGTGGAAACTTTCATGATTTTTTTTAACCAAAGCTAGGAGTGGATTTAAAATGATTGGCTTCCAGCCTAATAGGAATGTTTTAAGTTTGTCTATTTTACGGCTTGAAAAAAAATCACATATTTTATTTTGTATTTTCACAGAAAATCCCAGTATGAATTCTGAGGGTAACATTATGTTATCACTAAATTATAAAGTAGAAGATGAAGCTGTCATGCAGCGCTCTTCAGGAGAAAACCTCATTACCTTAAATGTATATCCAGAACTACACAGTACAGATCTATCCTATAACCCCCCTAATCATGAGGAACCTTCTCCTGACCAATCACAGATTTTTACCACAAGTACAGGTCAAGTGGTTTCTATACACAAAGGAGTTCACACAGTAGAGATTTCATACTCCTGCTCAGAATGTGGCAAATGTTTTACAAATAAATCAAATCTCGCTACACATAAAAGGATTCACACAGGAGAGAGGCCGTATTCATGTTCAGAATGTGGGAAATGTTTTATACTGAAGTCACGTCTTGTTACACATCAGAGAATTCACAAAGGAGAGGAAGCGTATTCATGTTCAGAATGTGGAAAAGGTTTTACAAAAAAATCTAATCTTGTAAGACATGAGAGAACTCACACAGGAGAGAAGCCATATTCATGTTCAGAATGTGGGAAATGTTTTACACAAAAATCACATCTGGTTAAACATCAAAAATTTCACCCAGAAAAGAATCCGTTTTCATGTTCAGAATGTGGGAACTGTTTTGCCCAAAAAGTAGATTGTATTAGACATCAAAGAAGTCACACAGGAGAGAAGCCGTATTCATGTTCAGAATGTGGGAAATGTTTTATACAGAAGTCACGTCTTGTTACACATCAGCAAATTCACATAGGAGAGGAAGTGTATTCATGTTCAGAATGTGGAAAAGGTTTTACAAAAAAATCTAATCTTGTTAGACATGAGAGAACTCACACAGGAGAGAAGCCGTATTCATGTTCAGAATGTGGGAAATCTTTTACAGACAAATCACTTCTTGTTAGACATCAGAGAAGTCACACAGGAGAGAAGCCATATTTCTGCGCAGAGTGTGGAAATAGTTTTACACAGAAATCAAGTCTTGTTACTCATGAGAGAATTCACACAGGAGAAAAACCATATTCATGTTCACATTGTGAAAAATGTTTTACAGATAACGCCGGTCTTCTTAGACATAAGAGAAGTCATACAGGAGAGAAGTCATTTTGATATTTTATATGTGGAATTTTTTTTGTAAGGGAACCAAATTCTAAAACTCATCAGACCAGAAGAAACTAATTTTTTGGAATATGGGAAATGCTATAAAGTCAGCCAGATCTTGAAGCTTTGATATGCCAGCCAGTGATATAAAGTCAGGGGACCCCCATTCTAGAGATAGATGCAGAGCCTAGAGGTGGGGCCATAAATGTTTGAAATGAGAATAAAGCAACTTTGCTCTTTTAATTCAAATGTTATGTAGTATTGACCTGAAGTAAAATTGTGTGTCACTATCTACTGCTCTCACCATGTGCTTCCACCTGAAGCTGTGTTCAAGGAAGAATTCAGATTAATGACACTCAGGGTTCCCCGAAGTTCTCGGAAACAAACCATTGAGTGTATTGGTGTGTTGTCATAGATTGGAATACTTTTGCCCTCGACCAATGTTTTACAATAAAGGGGTTTCATTTGTCAAATAATTTTTGTTGTTTCTTTGTGTTCTTCCATGTATGTCCTCACTAATCCCAATAACTTCTGTATCTACTGTTTTACTGTGGATTCTGAGATACGAGAATAAATAGGCTTAAACAATGCCTAAGTGAATAAAATAATTTACTGAATAAAAGCAGTGATATAAAAGACATATGCAACTACAGCAGTAGTTACATCATATAAAAGCATATAAAGTAATAAAAACTATCACTTACCCCAGGTCTATTCTTGGCAAGCTCTATTTGCAATGTGGCAAAACCCAAGATGGCGAATAACAAAGAGCCAGAGCATACTCTTTGTCATAAACAGGGATTACTTCTGTAGCTCCATACCTCCGCTAGGATAAACACTGAATATTCCAATATATTGCAGACAGATGTGTGCAGGGTACATGTCAAAACTTTAGAAATATCATATATAGATCAAATCTGTGCTAACTACTAAATAACCCTTCAATACACAGCTATGTTATTAGCTTTTGGGAGGGGGGATTAATGATCTGATAAATGGATAAGTCCTTGAGATAACAAATCAGTGGTCTGGTAGTAAGGTTGACATGGAGCGACCCTGAGTCATTCCATGGTTCTAAAAAAAGTCTATAATTTGTCTTGTGAAAGAAATTAGGTGGTTCGTGAACATGAATTGTACTAATTGTACTTAATTGTCACGTATTCTCCATTTTTTTTTTTTATGCCTAAATGTCTTGGGCTAATATAACATACATCTATGAAGAGCGAACATTTGAAGTTGAATTAAGAAATATAGTTTGTTTTGTTCTCTTGAAGGAAGTTAGATACAACAAATAGGGAACTGCTCAGACACAGACATTGTGAAATATAGTATGTGAAGGGGCACTTGAGCATAATGTTTAGATGTATACTTCCATACCATTATGCTTCTGATTGCTTTATTAAATACTTGTGATTGGACATATTAAAATTGATGGGTAAAGTACAATGTACAACTAGTAAAATTGACTCTACAGGAGTTGCCCCGCAGAGACTCCTTTAGCCAGCAAAGTGTCTGGGTCTTTGATTCTTAGGTCGACCTCAACTCCTGGCACATGGGGAGGACCAATTTGAATCCCACAGACAAGCAAGGTGTAGTCCCCTAGCTTGAGACTTGTCCTCAATTGCACTGACAGTGTTCAAGCTGTAAAATTTTTATTTAGGTTCAAGATGATGACTCTGAACCTTCCCCAGCCAGCTCTACCTAACATTATTAAAAGCTTTCTTTCGTGTAATGCTAGCAATGAGGTATACTCACCCAAGGAAGGATGGTTCCAGGGCCAGTCTAGAGCTGTCAGGCACTTGGAGCTGTTCATAAGAGATGCAACAAACACCCTCCTCGCTTGTCCTGATTATATTAAGAAGCAGAGAAGACAATCTATTGGCTTGCATTTTTGACAATAGCTTCAAGTCAAGGACTGTCAATGAAATCAGCTGATATCAACTTGGAATTGTTAGGAAAAAATTTTTTCACCTTTGTTTAGCAGTATGTTGTAAGCCACCTTAACAGGAATCCGGCATTGAGCCTGTGTGTAGGACATTGTTGTAATAGCTCAACAAAGAAAAATAAATTTGTTCTACCAGCAGTTTATAAATTCCCACTGTGTAGTCATCAGGGCCAGGAGACTTGTAATTGTAAAGACATTTAGTAGTTGACTTCATTTTCTTATTGATGTCTCCATTCAACATGTCCTCTGCTCCTCCATAAATGAAGGTCATATAAAGTGTAAATGTGAACTTTATTGGTATTTATTCAAATATGTATAGTTTACTCCTAGAATAAAAGAGAAGAATTAGGCCCACGTGGAGCCTCTAGGTAAGGTGAAACCGGAGGACCCCAAACGGCAATAATGTATAGATCAGATATAAACTGTCCCAACTGTCCCTGTACTTACCTACAACCTGGTGCACTGCAGGGGGTACTAACAAGATTAATGTCTATCCATATCCGAATAACTCACTGCCTGCTAGATTCTATACACAAAGGACTGTACGTGTTTCAATAGTCAACTTCTTCCAGGGATTGTTGAGCTAATTTCATATGTCCTAAGTCCATATTGCAGACTCGTCTGGCCTGACCTTAGATTTATGGATCTGAACCCACAGCATCAGAGGAATTTGTGGTCCTGTGAACTGAAATTCCACATTTGGGGCAGGAAACATGTTTGGAATACAGAATATGGAATCTTAAAATGTGATTTAGGTCTTACAAAAATAGTAGAAATTCACTGGCATTTGATGCCATTGATACCACACCAATAAGTTTTACTTTTGTGATTTATATTCGCTTTTTCACCAATTCAGTAAATTATTTTTAGAATTAAGAGTGAACAAACCTACTGTGTACGAGATTGAAAAATGGTCCCTCTTTCTTTGTAAACGTCATGGAATTATTACCCTTAGGGTCCTCAAAAGTCTGAACGTGAGAGGGAACATTCCAGCTTTGCACCAAAATGTAAAAGTGTCTTACCATACCCAGCTCTAAAGAATCTTTTATCAAAGATGAAAATAGTTTTTGGCCTCTATTCCCTTCCTTTATTAGGTGGTGTGAGGTGATCTAGATAGGAGGTATAGGCCTCTCTTAGGTTATGACCACACAGGATGGATTTTCTGCAGCAGAATTTCCCATGTGGATTTTGCTGTGTACATGCAATTGAAATTCTGCTGTGGATTTATAAAAGATTTTGCTTGAGATTTCCACTGTTTTCACTCTGAGCATTGCAAAGGGTGAACTTTATAGTGGATATCTGTAACTTTAAAATCGCACTGCTGGTCAATTTACACAGTAGATTTTTTTTACAGCTGGTAGATGTGATTTCTTAAAATCTCATCCACTGTGCTGGTACTATAAAACTCAAGGCAAATCTGCAACATATTCATCCTGTGGGGATATACTCTTAAAAAGGGTTGTCTCATCTCAGACATTGGGGGCATATCGCTTTTATAAAGACCGAAAAAAAATCACATTATTAATTTTTTATACAAATCTTGTTGAATCCTGGTGAATGAGTCCTCCTGGTGTTCCTTACTCCTAATAATACATACACTACGTTTTGAGAGGATAACCAAAAGTTTTATGTTTTCCTATATTTTCTACAGAGGTCCCCTTGTCTTCCAGTAGCAATTTCAGAGTAGAGTTACAGTTCCTTATTCCATCTGCTGCTTTATTTTACTGCCAATTGTACTAAGGTATGTGTGAGATAACAGCAGCAGAGGAGGAGGTGCACTGAAAGGAGCTTGTCAATTAGGCTACAGGTGGACCGAGACTCGGTATGGCTGATTAATACAGGACTCATGAACGTTTATCTTATAGAACTCTGGCCCACACAGACATAACAAGGAACAGACACAACATTCAACGTAGAACAGACATAGAAACAAGAGCTGGGGACAGAAACAAAGAAACGTTTCCAATACATTTACTCACACAAGTTCCTTGAACTCATAACAAGCAAAAAGTTTTCCTGGAGCTCCATAAACATTATATGTCATGAGGACTTACTGATATATATAAGGGATATCCCATACTAGTACAGTTTTCTCTTTTTTTTCCCCCTTCACAAGATGCACATTCCCCCTAAAAGATAAGACATTGTCTGGGAAATAAATAATGAATCTGCTTCTTCTAGTCTACAATCTGTAGTAACTTACTACATCACTATGTATTCACTTTTACTATGCTCGACTAATTTATATGCTGGGACAAAAGTGGATACACTAAGTCTGCCCGACTCTTTAACTACTGGAGTCTCATTTATTGAGACTGACCTAAGTCTCCCCAGGCACAGAGCACTCACCAGGAGATTCTTAGTTCAATGGAATCTGAATACAGGGTATCCCTTTAACTGTGTCATCCATTTTCTTCAACATCCAAACTTCTATCTTTTGAAATGACATCCTTTTTCAACAACTTTCTACACCCTTTCACTGCATTTGCACCTTCTCTTTCCTACTCTCTCTGACTATTTTGTCTGGCAGTATTCCTCTTTTGAGTGCCAGACTTACTTCATGTGGTCCCCATGGTCTGTTTCAGTCCAATCCCAGGATTTAGGTTTGACTTACAAGGCACTTCAACACCTTAAATCCTATATTACGAAAATTGGCAGCTCGGCTTCTGCTAGATCCTCCTCCCTCGGATTACTGTATAATTCTTCTGGTACACCTAGTCAAAATGTATTCTAGGTCCTCCTCCCTCAGACAGTCGTTTTGGTACACCTAGTCTAGGTACTCCTCCCTCAGACAGTCTTTCTGACAAACCTAGTCAGGACTTTTCCAGCCAGATAAATAAATTATCAGTATACACAATACTATACTAACTATCTCTATTTCCTCTATCACCAACTCAGACTTACTTCTATCCTTCCGTTTGAGCTTTTCTGTATCTTCTTGGGCATGTTGTTCAGTCTGCAGAGTTTGGTCCTCTGAATTAGGAATCCCTCTCTCTCCCAAACATACACTCAGGCCAAACAACTTTCACTCCTATTCTTTCGGGTTGATCCTGACTGCTATGATGGGATCCCCTGGTTTCATTCACTCATGCGCCATGTGATGAGTCTATGATGTGTTTGGTATAAAGTCTCCTTTGACACCCTTCTTCGTGGAAGTTTCCCTTATCAATTTCCTAAGACTTCTCTAGTGTGCTTTTTCACCATGGAAATTTCCCGCTGGTTATATTTCTCACACACATCCCTTTCTTTCTGTCTCCTTAAGGGAGACAGACTCGTCTTGTCACATACAAGACGTCACACCTACTGGAATCCCTCATCAATCAGGGACTTATTTATTTTTCCCTCATAGATCACTCACAATCTTTCACCTTATGATTCAGGGATTCTCATGAAACACCATTTAATCTATATCTATTCAAATGGAGAGTTACTTCATAAATTAGGATACCTGACCTTATGGATTTCCTTACCACTATCACACTGCAACCCACTAACAAGATTATGAATTACCTACTTACATAACTATGTACAGTTGCAAGAAAAAGTATGTGAACCCTTTGGAATTATATGGATTTCTGCACAAATTGTTTTATAAAATGTGATCTGATCTTCATCTAAGTCACAAAAATAGACAATCACAATCTGCTTAAACTAATAACACACAAATAAATATTACCATGTTTTTATTGAACATACCATGTAAACATGGAGTCCAATCAATGAGATGAGATTGGAGGTGTTGGTTACAGCTGCCCTGCCCTATAAAAAACACACACCAGTTCTGGGTTTACTTTTCACAATAAGCATTGCCTGATGTGAATGATGCCTCGCACAAAAGAGCTCTCAGAAGACCTACGATTAAGAATTGTTAACTTGCATAAAGCTGGAAAGGGTTATAAAAGTATCTCCAAAAGCCTTGCTGTTCATCAGTCCACGGTAAGACAAATTGTCTATAAATGGAGAAAGTTCAGCACTGCTGCTACTCTCCCTAGGAGTGGCCGTCCTGTAAAGATGACTGCAAGAGCACAGCGCAGACTGCTCAATGAGGTGAAGAAGAATCCTAGAGTGTCAGCTAAAGACTCACAAAAGTCTCTGGCATATGCTAACGTCCCTGTTAGCGAATCTACAATACGTAAAACACTAAACAAGAATAGATTTCATGGGAGGATACCACAGAGGAAGCCACTGCTGTCCAAAAAAAACATTGCTGCACGTTTACAGTTGCACAAGAGCACCTGGATGTTCCACAGCAGTACTGGCAAAATATTCTGTGGACAGATGAAACCAAAGTTAGGTTGTTTGGAAGAAATACACAACACTATGTGTGGAGAAAAAGAGGCACAGCACACCAACATCAAAACCTCATCCCAACTGTGAAGTATGGTGGTGGGGGCATCATGGTTTAGGGCTGCTTTTCTGCGTCAGGGCCTGGACGGATTGCTATCATCGAAGGAAAAATGAATTGACAATTTTGCAGGGGAACTTAAGGCCATCTGTCCACCAGCTGAAGCTCCACAGAAGATGGGTGTTGCAACAGAACAACGACCCAAAGCATAGAAGCAAATCAACAACAGAATGGCTTAAACAGAAGAAAATACGCCTTCTGGTGTGGCCCAGTCAGAGTCCTGACCTCAACCTGATTGAGATGCTGTGGTATGACCTCAAGAAAGCGATTCACACCAGACATTCCAAGACTATTGTTGAACTGAAACAGTTCTGTAAAGAGGAATGGTCAAGAATTACTCCTGACCGTTGTGCACGTCTGATCTGCAACTACAGGAAATGTTTGGTTGAAGTTATTGCTGCCAAAGGAGGTTCAACCAGTTATTCAATCCAAGGGTTCACATACTTTTCTACCTCCACTGTGAATGTTTACATGGTGTGTTCAATAAAAACATGGTAACATTTACTTATTTGTGTGTTATTAGTTTAAGCAGACTGTGATTGTCTATTGTTGTGACTTAGATGAAGATCAGATCACATTTTATGACCAATTTATGCAGAAATCCATATCATTCCAAAGGGTTCACATACTTTTTCTTGCAACCGTATAGCCCTAACTGATGTCTTACAAAACTGATAATTATGTATAATTCATGGAGTCGGTTTGTTAATTTTGATATGGGGCTACAATGCTCGCTGCACTCCGGGGACGCCCAGAGTCACTTACCAAAACGTAGCTGTAAGACCCGTAGACCGGTTACCTAAAAGTAAAGCTGCTTACCAAAACACAGTCATGAGACATGATACCAGTTGACCATGACAAACCCTGGTCTGTGGAGACTGTATTAACTCCACATAGAAAGCATAATAATAAACCAACATCATATCAATATCACAGTTCTTCGGACGGGACATTTATAACATGTAAGACTCACCCAGATCTTAGCAGTCAACACAGGGAGGGACAAAGGGTCATTTTGTAAGAATACATTTCTTACCGTGCAGCTGGGTTATGGTCTGTCCATCCCGGTAGAGGACTTACTGTTGTCGATTCAAATGGCCTTACTAGATGTCCTGCCCCAAGTTGGGCACCATTTTCTGTGGTCGCCAACCGACCTTCTGATGTGATGCAGTATCCTAATAATTCTAAATTTGAGTGAGCCGGCTCGAGGTCACGACACAGAGACACATACAAGATGTGTTCCTCATAATGCCCTTCTTTATTATAATGAGCAGTGCACATATTTATACACAAACGCAGTAAAAGTGGAGACAAGCTTTGAGTTACTATGTCTAGTTTGAGATAAGAAAATTAAAGATCAGCATGGGGGGAGTAAGGGCCCACTGTCAGATCTAGTGAGAGTTCCTCTTTAATATTTTCATAGACTGAATATGAACATTGCCACACCGTACATTTAAAAGAACATATGCCACTAGGTAATGTATCTGTCTCAGGCTGAATTCATGGACATGACAATGAGGTATGTATGGCCTAATGCCTGCACAGTAACCAGATCTCACCCACTTTTCTGTTGCTGTACGTACATCGGTCACATGGCCTAGTTGCAGCTCAGCCCCACTAAAGTCAATAAAACTGAGAAGTAATACCAAGCACCGCCGCTATACGGTGTACGGTGCTGGGCTTAGTAAGTGCCCAGAAGAACAGATCCCCTCTGAGCACAGCAGCTTTATGAAACAGCTGGTACATGGACTTGGACCGCCGCCACGGTGATATTGATGATCTATCCTGTGGATAGGTCATCATTCTTACTTCCCAGATAACCCCTTTAACCCCTCCCGACCACAAGACATAAATACATGGGAGATTGCAGTGTTCCTGTAGAGTTGCCGCATATTTATAGTCCCCCTTCCCCTGCCGATGCTGGGTTCCTGCTTAAGAGGGTGTTCAGCAGTTAGAAGTATCTGGTCCAGGAGATGATATCAGGTCTTGATCGGTTCAGGTCTTGATAACCGTACCTGGGTCACCTCTGCACAGGAGCGCTCAGCTGTCGCTGAAACAATCAGATCCCGATGTCGGCTCCCAGGGCCAGGGGCAGTAATGAGGTGAGGAAGAGGCAAGTACAGAGCCCGCACAGGCAGAGCCGCATTCACCGCTCCCTGGTCCTCTTGTACTTATGAGCGATTCCATAATGGAAGCTCTCATTAGTATTCGCCCCATATGACACACTGACATTTTTACTCCACGTTGGGGGGTCAAAAAGTGCATCTTATATGGTGAAAAATATGGTATATGACTTTTTGACCATTTTTTATTCCATTTTTTTGGACAGTAGGATGAAGGAAAGTAGTAAATCTGTTTATTTTACCATTCAGTGAAATAATGAGATCATGTGATGGATTGAGGCATTACGGACACAGCGAGGACAATTATGTGCCCCTAGGGATTCATTTGTCTTTTTTATTTTTATATTTTTCAACATTTTCTTAACCCATTCCTGCTCTGCACTGTACTGTTGTGCCACAAGGGGCAGAGAGTTAACGCCCAGTGCAGTAATAGTCAGGCACTGTGATGGCGCGGGCTGAGGACTGTGTTACTGCTTGTATAAAACAGCTGGCACATCTCGGCAGGTTAACCTCTCACATACTGTAGTCAACAGCGGCATCTGAGCACCTACTCAGAGGGAGGAGCTCCCCTTGGCACCCTATGAACGCAATCATGGTGTAAACAGTACTTGTCATGGCTGCCGGGGTCTTCTGAAGGGCCCCAGGCCCGCCATTACATTCCACCTCTATAGAATGGCTATGCACTGTTAGAAAGGAGTGTTACAGTCTATAGTACTAGTGATCACAAGACAAGTAACTTTATCATGTACATCACGCATTAACCCCATGTTGTCCATTATGTGGGGATGTACGAGGCAGATGGATTTATCAATCTGGACTTCCATGTGCCTCACAATAATAGTATGTGACCCCATCAAGTATCTCCTCATATAATGAGCAATCGATCCCCAAAAAATCCGCAAAAAGGAAAGGCTTCAGGATCAGGCTTGGAGACTAGTGTTCTGCGAGCATGCTCGAGTACTGGCACTCACTGTAATGCCGTACCCATGTTGGTTACTGGCATTACAGTCATTAGCTGGCCGGAAAGTGTCATCGGGTGCTACATCTGTATTACATTAGCACATCCTAAATATCTGTGACAATCAGCGCAATTGTTTGGCCGCTGGTGACAGCGACATTACCCGCGCTACATCTCCTGTATAACGTTTGCACATCCTAAATATCTGTGACTTTCAGTAAAAAATTTTTACCCGCTGATAACAGCGACATTATCTGCGCTACATCTCCTGTATAACGTTTGCACATCCTAAATATCTGTCACATTCAGTCAAATTTTTTCCCTGCTGGTGACAGCGAAATTACCTGCGCTATATCTCCTGTAAAATATTTGCGCATCCTAAATATCTGTGACATTCAGTCTAATTTTGTCCCCGCTGGTGACAGAGACATTACCTGCGCTACATCTCCTGTATAACATTTGCGCATCCTAAATATCTGTGACATTCAGTCAAATTTTTTCCCCACTGGTGACAGCGACATTACCTGCGCTACCTCTCCTCTGTAACATTTGCGCATCCTAAATATCTGTGACATTCAGTCTAATTTTTTTCCCCGCTGGTGACAGCCACATTACCTGCGCTACATCTCCTGTATTAGGTTTGCGCATCCTAAATATCTGTGACATTCAGTCTAATTTATTTGCACATACACTTACAAAACCTGCGCTCCTGTACGTGTGACATACTCGCAAGTATATATACCATTTAATATGCTCAAGGCGAGCAGTAAGGGACTGGGAAGTGGCCGTGCTGCAGATGGTGCACGCAGAGGCCGTGGCCCTGGGCGCGGTGAAACTGTGCCTGCTACCAGAGCACAAGAAACACACTCATAAATGATACCTAGCTTCAAGTCCCAGTTTGCAGGGCGGTGCAGGACACCACTCTTGAAGTCACAGCAGTGCAACCAGGTGGTCGGTTGGATTGCAGCAGATAATGCTTCCAGTCGGTTAAGCACCACCCTGTCTTCCACAAAGTCCAGTCTCAGTAGCTAAGAGTCAGGTCAACAAAATCCTCACCTTGATCCTCCTTCCTCCCATCATGGAGAGTCTTGGCAAACAAGTGATCCCACACTCGGATATTCCGAGGAGCTCTTTTCATCACTATTCCTTGATTTGTGCCTCTTGCCAAGCCCGCTTGAAGAGGGACATCTTGTGTACTGATTCCCAAACTCTTGAGCATCCACAGTCAGAAGAAGATGACGGTGGGGAACGGCAATTAGTGTTTCATGAGGTGGCTGATGATGCTGAGACACAGATGCCAATAAGTCAACGGCAATTAATGTCTCAAGAGGTTGATGATGAGGATGAGACACAGCTGTCAATAAGTGAGGTTGTTGTTAGGTCAACAAGTCAGGAGGATGACCAGAGTGAGGAAGTAGAAGAGGAGGTGGTAGACAAAATCACTGATACAGCGTGGGAAGGTGGCAAGCCAAGCAAGGACAGCAGTACAGAGGGGGAGGGATCCTCAACAGGCTGGAAGAGGCAGTGGGGTGGCAAAAGGGAGAAGGCGGGCCACACCAAACAGGCCCACAATGGTTTCCTGGAGCACCCCCTTGCGACAATCTCCCTTGCCAAGGGGTAGGTGTTTCGCGGTCTGGCGCTTTTTTTAGGAAAGTGCAGACGATAAAAGAATTGTCATTTGCAACCTGTGCCATACCAAAATGAACACTAGCAACCTCACCACCACCAGCATGATCCGCCACATAGCATCAAACCACCCTAATAGGTGGGCCGAACACCTGGGTCCACAATCAGTGTCTGTGGGTCACACCACTGCCTCCTCTTCCCCTGTGTTACGTGCTGGCCAATTCCCTGTCCAAGACTCAGGCCCGGATGACTCCCGTCCTGCACCTGGACCTTCGCAAGCACCATCAGCTAGCACATCCATGTCTGTGTCCCAGCGCAGCGTATAGGTGTTCATACCCCAGGCCTTTGAACGAAAGTGCAAATACCCAGCCACCCACCCATAGGCGATAGCACTAAATGTGCAGCTTTCCAAATTGCTGGCTCTGAAAATGTTGCCATTTAGACTTGTAGACACTGAGGCTTTCCGCAGCCTGATGGCGGCGGCTGTCCCTCGTTACTCAGTCCCCAGCCGGCACTATTTTCCCCCGGTGTGCCGTCCCCGCCTTACATCAGCATGTGTCCCGTAACATCACCCGTGCCCTGACCAACGCAGTTATTGGCAAGGTCCACTTAACGACTGACACATGGACAAGTGCTTTTGGCCAGGGATGCTACATTTCCCTGACGGCACACTGGGTGAACGTTGTGGAGGCCGGGAGCGAGTTGTAGCCTGGGATGGCACAGGTTCTACTGACGCCAAGAATTGCGGGCCCTAATTCCATCAAGATTTCCGCCACCACCTACATTAGGGGCTGCAACCCCCTCTTCTCCTCCACCTCTTCCTCCACTTCCACCTCTGAATTGTCATCTTGCAGCACCAGTCAGTAGCTGGAAGCAGTGTAGCACTGCAGTGGGGAAGCGGCAACAGGCCGGGCTGAAACTAATTTGCTTAGGTGACCAATAGCACACCGCCGCAGAGCTGTGGCTGGGTATAAGGGACCAGACTGAGCTGTGGCTCTCGCCACTCGACCTAGAACCAGGCATGGTTGTGTCTGATAATGGTTGTAACTTGGTGGTAGCTTTAGAGCTCGGCAACCTCACAGACATACCATGCCTAGCCCACATGTTCAACTTAGTGGTTCAGCGGTTTCTCAAAACCTACCCCAATTTGCCTGAGCTACTGGTGAAGGTGCGCCTCGTGTGTGCCCATTTCCGAAAGCGCTTGCAATTGCCAGCTCACCGACTGTTGTGTGACGTGAGCACGCGCTGGAACTCCACGTATAACATGTTCGCCAGGCTTTGTGAGCAGCAGAGGGCAGTAGTGGAATACCAGCTGCAACATGGTCGTCGCCTTTCCAGTCAGGTTCCGCTGTTCATTATCGACGAGTGGGCATAGATGTCTGATTATCAAAATTAGGGCTATTCACTTTAGAAAAAAGACGACTGAGGGGAGATCTAATTACTATGTATAAATATATCAGGGGTCAGTACAGAGATCTCTCCCATCATCTATTTATCCCCAGGACTGTGACTATGACGAGGGGACATCCTCTGTGTCTGGAGGAAAGAAGGTTTGTACACAAACATAGAAGAGGATTCTTTATGGTAAGAGCAGTGAGACTATGGAGCTCTCTGCCTGAGGAGGTGGTGATAGTGAGTACAATAAAGGAATTCAAGAGGGGCCTGGAGGTATTTCTGGAGTGTAATAATATTACAGGCTATAGCTACTAGAGAGGGTTCGCTGATCCAGGGAGTTATTCTGATTGCCTGATTGGAGTCGGGAAGGAAATTTTAATTCCCCTAAAGTGGGGAAAATTGGCTTCTACCTCACAGTTTTTTTTTTGCCTTCCTCTGGATCAACTTGCAGGATAACAGGCCGAACTGGATGGACAAATGTCTTTTTTCGGCCTTATGTACTATGTTACCTCTGAGAGGTTTTACGCAACTTTGAGGAATCAACACAGATGGTGAGCGGTGATGGTCAGATCAGCAGCAGGCCCTCGCCCCTAATGTTTTAGAGGGTCCCCAGCAGGCCCTTGCTCCTAATGTTTTTGAGGGTCACCAGCAGGCCATCCATCATAATTTTTCAAGTGTGTGTATGATGCCCTCCTTTATGTGTAATAAAGGGTGTATTGGAGTGCAGGTTCCTTGTAATTTTTAGCAGCCCTTTCACTTAGTGCATAGGCTTTATGAATATAGGAGTCCCTCTACCTGAACAATTGTACCACAATGTGAATGAGGCCCTCCTTTATGTGATATACAGGTTGCATCGGAGTGCCTCTTCCTTGTAATTTTTGGCAGCACTTGCACTTTATATACAAGTAAACAATTTTCCTCAAAAATCTATTTTATCTTCGGTTTTGTGCGTATTATTGTCAGTCTGTAAAAGTGGCGTACTACTCGGACAACATGGTTCCCTGCAGCGACCTAGGAGTCCAAGATGCATCCAGACATCCTCCCCATGCTGTTCCCGAACCATTTCAGTGGTGTTTCCATCAATTTCTGACCTTTTCCTGTGAACCAGACACCCTCCCCTTATCAGAGCAGGGGGTGCCTGGTTTAATGCTCTGGTTCTCCCATTGACTTCCATTGTGCTCGGGTGCTCTGTAGAGCACCCAAGCATCCCGAAGTGTTCTACTTGAGCAGCCGAGCACTTTGGTGCTCAATCAACATTATTGGAGACCAGAAATGTGTCCTAGTGGAGACTACAGACTTCCCGCACATCTTCTCCCATCCCCCGACTGAATCTAACTGAGAGCTGAAAATGTAACCCCTTACATGCCTTACAGTCAGGCTCTACCCCCCCGCACCTGCCATCCTGACCATTATAGAAACTTTTACAAAGCCTTTCCCTGGTGAATGCAACAAATGGACATTAACCCCTTCATTACTGCACGAGCCTGTCCCATCGAACGCGATGATTATCACTATATCAACAACCGGTATCCATAATCCAAAGGGGGCACCAGCATTCCCACCCGTTAGCTAGGGGGGCACATGACCTCCTGTACACAAATGACGGAGCGCCCCCTGTACACAACTTTTAGACTCACAGGGGCTGGAGGAATAGCTGATACCAGAGAGAACAAGAGCCCTGACTACCGACCAGGACCTGCCCAGTATCTGCTGCACTGTCAGAGCTGAAGGACCTGCGGTGACGTCACTGTCATGTGATCAGTGCAGGAGGCGGGGCTCAACACTGGAGAGGATACATTGAGGAGAAGGACCTGTGATGATGTCACTGTCATGTGATCAGTATCTGAGGGGGTGGAGTTCTGCAGTTGAGGCAGTGATCACATGACAGTGAGATCATCACAGGTCCTTCACCAACTCTTCATTGCCAAGCTCTGGTTCCTCCAGCTCCTCCAGTTCTCTCCTCTTCTCCTGAATGACCACCAAGGATGGACAGGAAGGAGATCAGCAAAAGAATATTAGACCTCACCTTGGAGATCATCTCCCTGCTGAGCGGAGAGGTAAACTTTTCTAGATTTCTCTCCTCTTTATTGTATTCTGTAACAAGTCAGACATCAGGGAGGAGAATCCATCATAGGAAGTGATAGGAAGAGTCCAGGGTCCTGTAGAACGGCCTCCAGACCTTTCAAGTGAAGGAGATACTGAAGATCAGCCCCCAATATGGTGAGTGATGTATCATGTGACCAATAGTCATGTAGGAGCCATGAGAAGGTAAGTAGGCACGTTGTACCAGGATGAAAGGGCCGGGAACAAGATGATCAGATGGCGTAGGGCGTCCTGGAGGGAGGATTTCTACCACTAGTCTGATATTTATATAATCACGGTAGAAGGAGAGACCACGGTCCACTGAAAAAGCATCTGTCAGCAGGATCAACCGTATTAAACCAGACATACTGCCCGGTGGGGTTGATTCTGCTGATTAAACTGATCCTGTCTTGTGAAAATCGGTTGTGGTGTTCCTGAGAAAAAAAATACATTTATTCTTTATGCCAGTGAGGTCTTCAGTGCACTGCAGGTGGGGCCTAGCCTCTCTGGACACCTACCCTTTCAAGTGCTGGCCATGCACCTCAGTGTACTGTCACCCTAGAGAAAACTTTGTATCCAGCTCACCTTCCTGGTGTGGTGTATAGACCCGGCTCCAGAGGCCCTGGGGGAGTGTTCCCGTAGCAGGCAGCAAACAAAATAGGAAAAAAGGTATCTGGAGACAATGGAGGTCCTCTTAGCTCTTCTTTATTGATTCATAAAACCGACACAGTCACTGGATCCACGGCATGGTCGCTAGCGACCATGCCGTGGATCCAGTGACTGTGTCGGTTTTATGAATCAATAAAGAAGAGCTAAGAGGACCTCCATTGTCTCCAGATACCTTTTTTCCTATTTTGTTTGCCTACTGTCACCCTACCAGGCATTATACCTGGGTTATTAGGACTGACCCTGCTGACAGATGCTGTTTAAGAATTATTTACCCTCTCGCCCATAAAGGCACCCATGGAGGATCCCCCTCTCTGCAAAATAAAGGGAATCCTTCCTTTCAACACCTCAGCTTAGGTTTCGTGTCCATCTGATAGGTTACATTGTCCATGGCTAGGACTCGCTTCTTCAGGGCTCTGGACTCTCAGTGTCAGAGTTTTTAGGTGGGGTTCCCTGAAATCTCTAGTCGGGGGCAGGGTTCCACTCCTAAGCTGGTTCTTCCATCTCCCTCGCCAGTGTGGTCAGCCATGTTAGATCATCTGGGAGAGGAAGGGAGTGAGATGGCTTCCTCCTTTGCATTTCACAGTGGCACGCAGACTGCTGTAGAGCAAGGCTCATTGGTGGTGACTAACTTCTGCCTGTCCACAGCCTATTCTAGGCTGGAATCTTGATGGCTCCTTTCTCTCACCATCAAGACATCGGAAACGGCAGGGGAATGAGCTGGATGAAATGACCACAGTGATACAAGGCCTTCCAGTCCGGTGCATTGGGGGAAACATTGGTGAATCTATTTCATGTAGGGGATGGCTCCACTGGTCTCCAGTGGGAGGTGTTTGTATTCTAAGGTGGGTAAAGAATGTGCTGTGTAAAAAGAAACTGTCATCAGGGTATCCCAAGAATTTATTTTCCTCCGGCATTGATGTGTGGTAGCGGAGGAGTCTTCACCACTAGTCTCTGTTATCAAATAGCTAGTTAAAACTGATAAGATAAGTTTTACCTTAGTGGTTTTAAAGCTATGTATGATGGTCCTTCTACCTCGTGTCAATGATGATGACAGAGATCAGGAAGGTGAATGTTTTTATATAAGGGATTCTTCTTCAGAAGATGAATACATGGGAGGCAAAGCCTTGTTTGGGGCAGAGAATGCGTACCTGTTATTAAGAATGGTTAGAACCTCCGTGGGCCTTGATGACATTAAACAAGTCAAGAGTTTCATGTTTGAAGGACCTAGGAACCTGCACTGTTTTCCTATCTATAAAATGTGCAGTAGAGAAACCTGTACAGGAAATCTTTTACATCCAGGATTCTTAAGAGAAAATACCCCTTGAATGAGGAGAACACTAAGATATGGGATAGAGCCCCCAGAGTAGATGCTCCTGTTAAAATGGTTAAAAAACTGTTTCCATCCTTTCGAGGACTTGGGATCCCTCCCTGACACTATGGGCCAATAGCCTGACCTATATATTATGAACATATAGGAGGTTTCTACTGGTTCTTTGAAGCCTTCCATAGCTTCCAAATGTGTTGCCCGTTCCCTAAGAGTCTGTTTGGCTAAGTCAACCAACCATATTAGAGAGAAGATCCCTAGAGACCAGATCCCCTCCTCCCTTCCAACTCTAGGCAAGGCTATAGAATTTTTAGCTGATGCTTTAGTTGACCCTGTCAGGTTTTATCTATGGTTGCCGCCTTTTTACTTTGAGCTAGAAGGGCAATTTGCCTTTGGTCCTGCAAAGGAGACCTTGGGAGCAGGGGTACACTGTGTGTGATTCCTTCCACAGGAGATTTTTTGTTCGGTCCTGTTCTAGATGAGTTATTAGAAAAAGTTGATAATTGGAAAAAAGTTTTTTTTTCAGTCTGTGGAGTCAAGGGGGTGCTTTTCATTCCAGGCTTGTTAAGGGTTGGAAGCAGAACTCTAAAAGCCAGGAGTCTAGAAAGTCCAGGTTCCCTACTAAATCCAAGGGTTTTGTGTTCACCCCTCAAAGTGCATCTCTCTTTAAGGATTCTCAGTTATGACTCTGGATGTCTGGTGGATAGTCGTCTGTCTTCCTTTTCTCGAGAGTGGAAGAAGATTTCATCAAGTCTCTGGATCCATTCTGGAATTTCACCTCCTTCCAGAAGACAAATTTATCCTCACTTAAAATTTTAAGAATTAAGTAAAGCAGTAGGCCACAGAGGACAGGGTGAGGGCTCTTGTCTGAAACAGATTTCTGGTGGCAGTTTGTCTGGCCGAAGCAGGGGATTTTATCTCCCTCTTATCAAGAAATCCAGTGGTTCCTTGTGAATAATCAGAAATTTGAAGAAACTAAGGGGGTCATTTATTAAACAGAAATACACCTAAATTAGGTGTATTTCTGGCACAGATTGTGGTGCAAAGGTCCTTTGCTCCCCGCTTGCACCAGGTCTAAAAAAGTGGCCGCAGTGTGGGCAGGGAAGGGGATGGGCAGCAGGCCAGTCTCATTTACCATTTTCTACACCTGTTTTAGGCTTAGAAAATGGTCTAAATGTAAGACAGCAAGGAAGCTGGCTTACATTTAGAAGCGGCGTGGATCCATCGAAGTTATGCAGAGGCCGGTGCCTCTACATAACCGCAGCGGATCCACCGCCAGTGTAGGGCTTTATTAAGGCCGGCATCTAAAATGCAGGTGTTAATAAATGTGCCCCTAAATCTCTTCCTATATCACAAAAAGTTTTGTTTGGAGACATTGAAATCTACAGTAAATCTATTAAAGGATTGTGGGATCATCTCCAATGCAAGGGCCTTCCTTCATAACATCAAAATACGTTACTTTCATTCCATATTTGAAGCATTTCCTTGTGGTAGTACATTCAGTAGAGCATCTTTGTGGATGGAACATAAATGATAAAAAGTTAAATCTGACCCCCTCAGGAACCTGCCTGTTTCTGGGAACACTGCTGGATTCCTCCTCTCAGACATCCTTTTTGCCCCTGTAAAAGCAGAACTTGGTCAGATGCAAAGCTATGGATCTCTCTCCCCTCATCTCCACTTTCAAGAAAGCCACATCAGTGCTGGGCCTCCTTTCCTCCTGCATGCAGACAGTAAAATGGGCCCAGCTGAGAGCTCATCTACTTTAAAGGGACATTTTTAAAGGCCAGGCTTTTGAACCTGGCCTTGAAGATTTTTCACTTTGGGGAATCCCACCTTCTCATCCTCACAGTGGTTTATCTGGGCAGACAGACAGCAATATAGCAGAATTCTTGAGCCAGATGAAACTCAAGCAGAGTGGTCTCTAAACTTCTCCTCATAATAACATAGTTTGTAAGGCTCAGAAAATAAATCCGTCCATCCCGTTCAGACTGTTATCCTGCAAGTTGATCCAGAGGAAGGCAAAAAAGAGGTAGAAGCCAATTTTCCTCTTAGGGGGGAAAAAATCCTTCCCTATTCCAATCAGGCATCAGAATAACTCCCTGGATCAACGACCCTTCTCCTCATTGTCCGTAAGTGGGAAATTACTTTGTTCAACTTGTTTGCCTCCAGGTCAAGTTGCAAGATCAGCAGATTATTTTTCTAATCCAGCAGACCAGCCATCTGTGGTGAATGCCTTGGTCCATAATTGGGAGGGAGAGAGTGTTGAAATATTGCAACAGCTGCAGCTTAATACTGGAGGTACTATGTTGACTGGACAATAGATGGTGCTGTGTTAGCTATCAGTGCTTAATCATGTAGTTCTCCTAGTGTACGTGTAGTACCCCAGACCAGATTGTTTATTGCTAGACATTGCATTTCACTGTTTGTTTCCTGACTATTACTACCAGCAAGGAAAGCAAGGTAAAGGTTGGCTGTAACAGCGTTAACCACCCTGTGTAGTTACAGTGTGGAGAGGATGCAGACTGCAGGGCTCCTTCTCCTGTTACAGATTTCTCCAGAGAGAACCATCTATAAATTGCCTCAGGTAAAGCCTTGAGAGGCTAAAGACTGCAGAGAGACCTTCTATATTCAGTTTCTTAGAAGACAAATGGATAGCACTCTAAACATTTGTGGAGCATGGGTCTAATGTTAATTTATTGGTAACTATGACAAACAAGCTACAAAATTAAGTCTAAAAAGAGTTTAAAAAGAAGATTACCCTCTAAGAATAGTATGAATATACAGTTGCAATAAAAAGTATGTGAACCCTTTGGAATGATATGGATTTCTGCACAAATTGGTCATAAAATGTGATCTGATCTTCATCTAAGTCACAACAATAGACAATCACAGTCTGCTTAACTAATAACACACAAAGAATTAAATGTTACCATGTTTTTATTGAACACACCATGTAAACATTCACAGAGCAGGTGGAAAAAGTATGTGAACCCTTGGATTTAATAACTGGTTGAACCTCCTTTGGCAGCAATAACTTCAACCAAACGTTTCCTGTAGTTGCAGATCAGACGTGCACAACGGTCAGGAGTAATTCTTGACCATTCCTCTTTATAGAACTGTTTCAGTTCAGCAATATTCTTGGGATGTCTGGTGTGAAACGCTTTCTTGAGGTCATGCCACAGCATCTCAATCGGGTTGAGGTCAGGAGTCTGACTGGGCCACTCCAGAAGGCGTATTTTCTTCTGTTTAAGCCATTCTGTTGTTGATTTACTTCTATGCTTTGGGTCGTTGTCCTGTTGCAACACCAATCTTCTGTTGAGCTTCAGCTGGTGGACAGATGGCCTTAAGTTCTCCTGCAAAATGTCTTGATAAACTTGGGAATTCATTTTTCCTTCGATGATAGCAATCCGTCCAGGCCCTGAAACAGCAAAGCAGCCCCAAACCATGAGGCCCCCACCACCGTACTTCACAGTTGGGATGAGGCTTTGATGTTGGTGTGCTGTGCCTCTTTTTTTCCACACAAAGTGTTGTGTGTTTATTCCAAACAACTAAACTTTGGTTTCATCTGTCCACAGAATATTTTGCCAGTACTGCTGTGGAACATCCAGGTGCTCTTGTGCAAACTGTAAACATGCAGCAATGATTTTTTAGACAGCGGTGGCTTCCTCTGTGGTATCCTCCCATGAAATCCATTCTTGTTTAGTGTTTTACGTATCGTAGATTCGCTAACAGGGATGTTAGCATAAGCCAGAGACTTTGTAAGTCTTTAGCTGACACTCTAGGATTGTTATGACCAGAGGATGTGGATCCTCTGTGTCAGCTGATAGAGGACTGGGAATTAGTCCAATATTGCTGACTGCTGACTCTCAGAGTCAGGACCCTGGTGTCTGCACCTGTTACCTTGAATGCAGCTACCTGCAGTAGTGTGAACAGGGTCCAACAAAGGCAGAAAAAAAGGAACAGATGGTCTTTACTGGCAGACAGTATTCAAAAGTCACTTGACAGATACAGGCAACATAAAGTTCAGAGCAATATAGTGTGCAGATATAAGCAGTCTCATAGGCAGTGCAGGGTCTGGATCCAGGCAGACTTACAGGAGGAGATGGGCAGATGTGTAGTCAAGAAGTGCAGATATAAGCGGTCTCATTGTCAGGCACTGCAGGGTCTGGATCCAGGCAGACTTACAGGAGGAGATGGGAAGACGCGTAGTCAGGCAGTGCAGAGGTCTATAATCCAGGTGATCCAATAAACAGACGGCAGGCAGATGCGTAGTCAAATGAAGCGGAGGTCAGAATCCAGGAAATCCAATAAACAGACACAGTGGGATGCTTCAGTGGGAGTCAAGAGGTACAACAACCACGCTTGGGCACTTCATGATGAGTGAAGCTGCCTTAAATACAAATAGTCCCGCCTCCGGGTGGAGACGGTAGTCAGGAACCAGCTGCCTACTCCTATAAGAAAGGGAGAGGTGCGCGCGCGCGTGCTATAGCGCATCAGATGACACCTGGCAGTGAGGACGGATCCGGCGGTATGCTGGCGGGCACCTGCGTCTCCTACAAGGTAAGCCAGTACAGGGACCCATAGTGCTGCGATGTGCAGACAGCGATCTGCCACCCTGCAGTGGAGACGCAGATCCCATACTGACAAGGATTCTTCTTCACCTCATTGAGCAGTCTGCGCTGTGCTCTTGCAGTCATCTTTACAGGACGGCTGCTCCTAGGGAGAGTAGCAGCAGTGCTGAACTTTCTCCAGTTATAGACAATTTGTATTACCGTGGACTGATGAACAGCAAGGCTTTTGGAGATGCTTTTATAACCCTTTCCAGTTTTATGCAAGTCAACAATTCTTAATCATAGGTCTTCTGAGAGCTCTTTTGTGCGAGTGCCATGCCCTGCTCGGACAGTGTGCGGAGTGACGGCAGAAATCCTATAGCAACAATTAAAAGTATATATCTTTAGAAGCAGCAAAGATAATAGCAGCAATATTTAGTTTGTAAGGAGGAGTAAAAGGGATGGATCCTGCAGGTATCCAAAATGTTGGATCCAAATAATTGGATCTTAATATGGAAAAAGGAGAGATACTTCTATTTAGTTAATCTGAAAACTAATCAGAAATGCCAATATTAGCATTCAGTCAGATATGTCGGTCACTGTATTCCCAAGGGTATACTTTCCAGGCCTTCCACGGGTTACAGACTGTTTACAGTCAGGTTCATAAATATTGGGACATCGACACAATTCTAACATTGTTGGCTCTATACACCACCACAATGAGTTTGAAATGAAACAAACAAGATGTGCTTTACCTGCAGACAGTCAGCTTTAATTTGAGGTATTTACATCCAAATCAGGTGAACGGTGCAGGAATTACAACAGTTTGCATATTTGCCTCCTACTTGTTAAGGGACCAAAAGTGATGGGACAATTGGCTTCTCGGCTGTTCCATGGCCAGGTGTGTGTTATTCCCTCATTATCCCAATTACAATGAGAAGATAAAAGGTCCAGAGTTAATTTCAAGTCTGCTATTTGCATTTGGAATCTGTTGCTGTCAACTCTCAAGATGAGATCCAAAGAGCTGTCCCTATCAGTGAAGCAAGCCATCATTAGGCTGAAAAAACACAACAAACCCGTCAGAGAGATAGCAAAAACATTAGGCATGGCCAAAACAACAGTTTGGAACATTCTTAAAAAGAAGGAACGCACCGGTGAGCTCTGCAACACTAAAAGACCCGGAAGACCACAGAAAACAACTGTGGTGGATGACAGAAGAATTATTTCCCTGGTGAAGAAAACACCCTTCACAACAGTTGGCCAGATCAAGAACACTCTCCAGGAGGTAGATGTATGTGTGTCAAAGTCAACAATCAAGAGAAGACTTCACCAGAGTGAATATAGAGGGTTCACCACAAGATGTAAACCATTGGTGAGCCTCAAAAATAGGAAGGCCAGATTAGAGTTTGCCAAACGACATCTAAAAAAGCCTTCACAGTTCTGGAACAACATCCTATGGACAGATGAGACCAAGATCAACTTGTACCAGAATGATGGGAAGAGAAGAGTATGGAGAAGGAAAGGAACTGCTCATGATCCTAAGCATACCACCTCATCAGTGAAGCATGGTGGTGGTAGTGTCATGGCGTGGGCATGTATGGCTGCCAATGGAACTGGTTCTCTTGTATTTATTGATGATGTGACTGTTGACAAAAGCAGCAGGATGAATTCTGAAGTGTTTCGGGCAATATTATCTGCTCATATTCAGCCAAATGCTTCAGAACTCATTGGACTGTGCTTCACAGTGCAGATGGACAATGACCCAAAGCATACTGCAAAAGCAACCAAAGAGTTTTTTAAGGGAAAGAAGTGGAATGTTATGCAATGGCCAAGTCAATCACCTGACCTGAATCCGATTGAGCATGCATTTCACTTGCTGAAGACAAAACTGAATAGAAAGACAGTTGCAGTAGAGGCCTGGCAGAGCATCACCAGGGATGAAACCCAGCGTCTGATGATGTCTATGCGTTCCAGACTTCAGGCTGTAATTGACTGCAAAGGATTTGCAAACAAGTATTAAAAAGTGAAAGTTTGATTTATGATTATTATTCTGTCCCATTACTTTTGGTCCCTTAACAAGTGGGAGGCACAGATGCAAACTGTTGTAATTCCTGCACCGTTCACCTGATTTGGATGTAAATACCCTCAGATTACAGCTGACAGTCTGCAGGTAAAGCTCATCTTGTTCGTTTCATTTCAAATCCATTGTAGTGGTGTATAGAGCCAAAAATTTTAGAATTGTGTTGATGTCCCAATATTTATGGACCTGACTGTATATGGCTATTGTATTTCCCACAATAGCCATATATCTCCAACAGGGTTTAGAGAAGAACCTGAGGCCCTCTACTCTTAAGGTGCAAGTGTCAGCACTTTCTTGAACTCCAAATTAGCAGATCATCCCTGGGTTAAAAAAGTATTGGTACCAGCAGGTAGACATAGACCCTTTTATAAGACTAGGATTCCTCTCTGGGATCCTATCCTAGTAGTAAATGTCTTAGCAGGTTCTCCCGTTGTAGCCTTGGATTCTGTCCATATCGGTAGGGTTGAGAAAATCGGGTTCAGATTGCTGTATCCAATTAGATAAAAAACACTTGTCTTTCTGAAGTTTCTGCAAATATCGTAAGACTTACTTCGTCTCGCTTCTATTACGTGTAACTTTGTTTATTGCCATAAATTACAATATCATAAGAAAAGATGCTCGGCATCGTGCCTCATTAACAAAGCCGAGTTAATGAGGCTGTCTCATTCATCTTTTTCTACGCCTGTTTTAGGTGTAGAAAAGGGTCTAACTGTAAGACAGCAGGGAAGCCTCTCATTGTTTCCCAAACGTTTTCGGTCTAAAGTGACCTTTATCAACTGAATCTGTGGCTACAGGAGAAGGAAGCGCATCTGGATATAACTATACAGTTTGGATATGACTTACACTGTATTGATATGACACGACTTTGATTAAAAGCCTTTGAAAATACCTCTGAAGTGTCATGAACCTTTGTATTATACAATAATGGAACTGACATGATAGAAATGAGACAAAGTAAGTCTTGAGATATTTGCAGAAACTTCAAAGACCTCCACGGAGGCAATACATTTTACAGATGGAGCCCATATTATTTAGGTAGCTTTTAAAAGAAGTGGGTTCGGATACAGCAATCCGAACCCGATTCGTTCAACCCTACCTATCAGGTATTTCTCCCTCAGAAGAGCTTTCCTCCTGGTCATTACTCTCGCCTGCTGGGTCAGTCAACTGCAGGCCCCTCTGCTTTCCCTCCCTACACTACTATCCTTGATGATAGGGTAGTAATGAAAACCCTACCTGCCGTTTTCCCTAAGGTAGTTTCCAAATTGCACAAGAACCAGGAGATCATTCTTCTGTCCTTTTGTAATAATCCTTCTAATCACAGTGACGTGTCTTGCCATTGCATAGATGTCAGGAGGTGACCAATTCACTACCTTGAAGTTTCCACTGATTGGAGGAAAGCAGAGAACCAGGCCAGCAAAAGTACTACCAGCAGATGGATGAAGCAGGTTATTTTCTTTTGGTATATGTCAGTCAGGACCTTCCTCCTTCTTCCTTTTTATGGTGCTGATTCCACAAGAGCGGTGTCCACCTCCTGGGCGGAGAGAGTGGAGGCCTCGTTGGATCAGATATGTAAGGCAGCACCTGGGCTTCCCTCAAACCTTTCTCAGGCACTATAGGTTGCAGCTTTTTCCCGTGTCTGATCTCAACTTTGGTAGGAAAGTCTTGCAGGCAGTTGTCCCCTCCCCTTCTTATTTACTTTATTTCTAGTTTATTTCTCCCTGGGTGCCCTTATGGGTGAGGAGGTAAAAGATGGATTACACTTGACCGTAATGGATTTTATCAGAACTCATAGCAGCACCCCGTCCATTTTTTACCTCGTAATTTTCTTTGGTATTATTTGTGTTGTTCCTTAACCCCTTAAGGACCAGGCTCATTTTCACCTTAAGGACCAGGCCATTTTTTGCAAATCTGACCAGTGTCACTTTAAGTGCTGATAACTTTAAAACGCTTTTACTTATACAGGCCATTCTGAGATTTTTTTTCGTCACATATTGTACTTCATGACACTGGTAAAATAAAGTCAAAAAAATTAATTTTTTTGCATAATAAAATACCTAATTTACCAAAAATTTGGAAAAATTAGCAAATTTCAAAGTTTCAGTTTCTCTACTTCTGTAATACATAGTAATACCCCCAAAAATTGTGATGACTTAACATTCCCCATATGTCTACTTCATGTTTGAATTATTTTGGGAATGATATTTTATTTTTTGGGGATGTTACAAGGCTTAGAAGTTTAGAAGCAAATCTTGAAATTTTTCAGAAATTTACAAAAACCCAATTTTTAGGGACCACTACAGCTCTGAAGTCACTTTGCGAGGCTTACATAATAGAAACCGCCCAAAAATGACCCCATTCTATAAACTACACCCCTCAAGGTATTCAAAACTGATTTTACAAACTCAGTTAACCCTTTAGGTGTTGAACAAGAGTTATTGGCAAATGGGGATGAAATTTGAGAATTTCATTTTTTTGCCTAATTTTCCATTTTAACCCATTTTTTCCACTAACAAAGCAAGGGTTAACAGCCAAACAAGACTGTATCTTTATTGCCCTGACTCTGCCGTTTACAGAAACACCCCATATGTGGCCGTAAACTACTGTACGGCCACACAGCGGGGCGTAGAGTGAAAGGTACGCCGTATGGTTTTTGGAAGCCAGATTTTGCTGGACAGTTTTTTTGACACCATGTCCCATTTGAAGCCCCCTGATCAGTGGCGTAACTACCAGGGAAGCAGGGGAAGCGGCTGCTTCGGGGCCCGGGCTGACAAGGGGCCCGGGAGCAGTGTCTCACACACACTTACTGTGTGTAAATAACTTTACATTTTCAGGCCGGCTCCACCCCCGAAAACAACCCCTCCAAATCCCCTCCCCTTTACATTTGGTGTGGTCACATAGGGGCCGGGCCCGCCCACCCCTCCCACCCCTCCCACCCCTCCCATCCATCCCATCCATCCTACACCCCCCCCCATCCATCCTACACCCCCATTCATTAACACAGGGCCCGCTTCGGCGGGCGACTCCATCCATGACTATCTGCTGACATAGCGTGACACCTGCCAGAGAACAGGTCGGCAGCACGCTATGCATATTAATCTCTTCAGGCAGCACAGTGGCAGCCCGCCCCCAAATGAAGCCCTCCTCAAGGGGCGGGGAGGCTGGGAGAAGCGCGCATCATGGCAGAGAGGCGAGCGAAGGGAGGCACAACAAGCATGCTGCACGGCACTTTTCAGGTATGTGCCTGGGCCCCTCTCCCTGCTGCTGCGCACGAGTGCACAGTGGTTCTGGGGCCTCTCTGGGCATAAGGAAAGAGGAGGGCAGGACACAGTCAAAGTAGTTAACCCTTTCCTCCTCTCCCAGTCTGTCAAGTTCACAGACTTGGAGAGGAGAAGAGGTAAGGGCAGGTACAGCAGCAGGCAAAGTTCTAAGTCATGGCAGGCTGCAGCATGTAGCTGCCACAGGCTGCCATCCCAGTCCCACCAGCCTCCTATATAATAAAATGCCTTCATCTGCTTCTGTTATAATACAGGAGGCTGGCAGATGCTGGGATCACCACCTGGCAGCTGCATGCTGAAGCCTTCAGCATGTAGCTGCCAGGTAGCCAGATCACAACCTCTGCCCACACTTCCTCTGCCAGCCAACTGTACTATAGCATGCGGTACGTGGCAGCCTCCCCTCTCTACTTGCTGTTGCGCCATCTACTAGTGCTTATTATGGCACTCTTTTAAGTTACATATACACAAATGTGATGCCAGGATGGTTCTGGGCTGGCATCAGGTGCATGCATATGTGTGTCATAATAAGCACTAGTATATGGCAGAGAGGGGAGGCTGCCACATACCGCATACTATAGTACAGGAGGCTGGCAGAAGAAGGAGTGGGCAGAGGTTGGGATGAAAGTTCCAATCACCCCCTTTCACAGTGTTTTAAATATAGGTAAATAAACATTAAAAAAAGCATTGCCATGTCCAAAAATGTCTTCACTATTAAAAAATATAAATAATTTTAATTCAAAAAGGGTACCAATAAAAACTACAATTCATCCACTTGAAAAAAAGCTTCAGCTCTTTAGGCAGAAATAAAAAAAAAAGTTTTAGCTGTCAAAAAATGGTGATACAAAGACAAATAGGTTTTTTCAAAGGTTTTATTTTAAGTAAGGGTCCATTCACACGTCCGTTGTTCTGGGTCCGCATCCGTTCCACAATTTTGCGGGACACAGGTGCAAACCCATTAATTTCAAATAAGATGGAACATGTCCTATTCTTGTCTGCAATTGCGGACAAGAATAGGCATTTCTATCATAGGGAACTATCAAAATGCGAAACGCACACGGCTGGTATCCGTGTTTTCCGGATCCGCATTTTGTGGACCGCAAAACACTTGCGGACGTCTGAATGGACCCTAAGGGAGGGGGGCCCTGTAAAAAATTTGCTGTGGGGCCCAGTCAGTTCTAGTTACGCCCCTGCCCCTGATGCACCCCTAGAGTAGAAACTCCATAAAAGTGACCCCATCTAAGAAACTACACCCCTCAAGGTATTCAAAACTGATTTTACAAACTTTGTTAACCCTTTAGGTGTTGCACAAGATTTTATGGAAAATAGAGATACAATTTCAAAATTTCACTTTTTTGGCAGATTTTCCATTTTAATATTTTTTTTCCAGTTACAAAGCAAGGGTTAACAGCCAAACAAAACTCATTATTTATGGCCCTGATTCTGTAGTTTACAGAAACACCTCATATGTGGTTGTAGACCGCTGTACGGGCACACGGCAGGGCGCAGAAGGAAAGGAATGCCATACGGTTTTTGGAAGGCAGATTTTGCTGGACTGGTTTTTTGACACCATGTCCCATTTGAAGCCCCCCTGATGCACCCCTAGAGTAGAAACTCCAAAAAAGTGATAGATATGATTTTTGGTTGCTCTATATTACACTTTTTGTGCGGCCAGGTAACAAGAAATAGCTTTTTTGGCACGTTTTTTTTTTTGTTATTTACAACATTCATCTGACAGGTTAGATCACGTGGTAATTTTATAGAGCAGGTTGTCACGGACGCAGCGATACCTAATATGTATACAATTTTTTTTTATTTATGTAAGTTTTATACAATAACTTCATTTTTAAAACCAAAAAATTGTTTAGTGTCTCCATAGTCTGAGAGCCATAGTTTTTTCAGTTTTTGGGCGATTATCTTGAGTAGGGTCTAATTTTTTGCGGGATGAAATGACAGTTTGATTGGCACTATTTTGGGGTGCATATGACTTTTTGATCGCTTGCTATTACACTTTTTGTGACGTAAGATGGCAAAAAATAGCTTTTTTTACACCGTTTTTTTTTTTTTTTTTTACGGTGGTCACCTGAGGGGTTAGGTCATGTGATATTTATATAGAGCCGGTCGATACGGACGCGGCAATACCTAATATGTATACTTTATTTTTATTTATGTAGGTTTTACACAATGATTTTATTTTTTAAACAAAAAAAATCATGTTTTAGTGTTTCCATAGTCTAAGAGCCATAGTTTTTTCAGTTTTTGGGCGATTATCTTGAGTAGGGTCTCATTTTTTGCGGGATGAGATGACGGTTTGATTGGTACTATTTTGGCGTACATACGACTTTTTTGATCACTTTTATTACCTTTTTTGGGAAGTAAGGTGGGCAAAATTTCAATTTTCTCATAGTTTTTATTTTTTTATTTTTATGGCGTTCACTGTGCGGGGAAAGTAACATGACCGTTTTATAGATCAGGTCGTTACGGACGCGGCGATACCTAATATGTGTAGTTTATTTTTTTTTATTTTTTTTTTATTCAGTGATAAATGTTTTTTTTTTTATCTTAACTTTTTTCACTTATTCTTTTTATTTTTTGACCCAGACCCACTTGGTTCTTGAAGATCCAGTGGGTCTGATGTCTGTAAAATACAGTACAGAACCTATATAGGTTTCTGTACTGTATTTTACTTACACTGAACAGATCTATGCTTTCAGCACAGATCTGTTCAGCACCATGGACAGCAGGACGCCTGAGCAGGCGTCCTGTTGCCATGGGAACCTTCCCCGTCTGCTCAGTTATGGTCAGAACTGCGCAGACGGGGAAGGGTAAGGACGGGGCTTGGGGGGCTGCCTGGGAGCTCTCTCCCTCTCCCATCGGGGGGCTGCAAAGGCACAGCAGCCCCCCGATCGGAGAGGGAGGGAGCTCCCTCTTACTGTTAACCTTTTCCATACAGCGGTCCGTACGGACCGCTGTATGGAAAGGGTTAAACGGCTGACATCGCATCAACGATGTCAGCCGTTTATACCAGGGTGCCAGCAATGTGCTGGCACCCTGGTATACCCACTGTACACCAACGATTACGCAATAGGAGGCGGGCGGGGGATCGCGATCCCGCCTGCCGCACCGCCCGCCTCCCGCAACGCCCCCACCGCCTGCGACACCCCCCCTGCACCACCCGCCGCCATCAAATCATGCAGGGGTGCAGGGGGGGGTGTACTATATTGATTTTAGGCACTCTAAAGTTTCTGATCCCCGCGGTCAGGGACCGCGGGGATCAGAAACTGCAAAAAGCGCAGCAAACCGCAGGTCTGAATTGACCTGCGGTTTGCTGCGATCGCCGACACAGGGGGGTCACATGACCCCCCCTGGCGTTTTAACAGGATGCCGGCTGAATGATTTCAGCCGGCATCCTGTTCAAGTTAACCCCTGCGGCGCCGGAATGCCGATTTTAAAGTCAGAACGTACCGGTACGTCCTTGGTCCTTAAGGACTCGGGAAATAGGGCGTACCGGTACGTCCTATGTCCTTAAGGGGTTAAAAAGATATAGTAAGAGTTAGTTATGTAGATTCGGTAGGGCGTTCTTCTCTGTCTAACCTTTAGATAGTTTTCTAGCAAAACTGAGTTGTGGAGATGCACCGCTTTTATGTTGCAGGTTTCCTGTTCAGCAGGGGAGATCCTCTCTATGGGTTCTGGAAAAACAGATTACCGGTAAATGTAATGTATCTTTTTTCACCTAAGTGTCTCTCTCCTTCGACAGGAGTACACAATAGTGAAGAAGACATCGGGGGACTGTGTGACTCCCATCATCCATCTCCAGGAGTCAGGAGGGCGGAGCAGGACCCCTCCCCCCATCACAGAGCCTCCCCCTCACCCCCTGATACATGAGCAGAAGATCCTAGAACTCACCCACAAGATGATGGAGCTGCTGACTGGAGAGGTGACACTGCTGGGAATGCTGGGAAATTCTCCAGTAACAGCACTGGAGGGGTCTGGGTGATGACGGTGTCATTGTGTTGTCAGGTTCCTCTAAGGTGTCAGGACGTCACTGTCTATTTCTCCATGGAGGAGTGGGAGTATATAGAAGGACACAAGGATCTGTACAAGGAGGCCATGATGGAGGAGCACCAGCCTCTTATATCACAAGGTAAGAGCCGTCATGTGCAGTGTATACATGTGTGTGCAGTGACATGTAATGGAGGAGCACCCGCCTCTTATATCACAAGGTAAGAGCCGTCATGTGCAGTGTGTACACGTGTGTGCAGTGACATGTAATGGAGGAGCACCAGCCTCTTATATCACAAGGTAAGAGCCGTCATGTGCAGTGTATACACGTGTGTGCAGTGACATGTAATGGAGGAGCTCCAGCCTCTTATATCACAGGGTAAGAGCCGTCATGTGCAGTGTATACACATGTGTGCAGTGACATGTAATGGAGGAGCACCAGCCTCTTATATCACAAGGTAAGAGCCGTCATGTGCGGTGTATACACGTGTGTGCAGTGACATGTAATGGAGGAGCACCAGCCTCTTATATCACAAGGTAAGAGCCGTCATGTGCAGTGTATACACGTGTGTGCAGTGACATGTAATGGAGGAGCACCAGCCTCTTATATCACAAGGTAAGAGCCGTCATGTGCAGTTTATACACGTGTGTGCAGGGACATGTAATGGAGGAGCACCAGCCTCTTATATCACAAGGTAAGACCCGTCATGTGCAGTGTATACACGTGTGTGCAGTGACATGTAATGGAGGAGCACCAGCCACTTATATCACAAGGTAAGACCCGTCATGTGCAGTGTATACACGTGTGTGCAGTGACATGTAATGGAGGAGCACCAGCCTCTTATATCACAAGGTAAGAGCCGTCATGTGCAGTGTATACACGTGTGTGCAGTGACATGTAATGGAGGAGCACCAGCCTCTTATATCACAGGGTAAGAGCCGTCATGTGCAGTGTATACACGTGTGTGCAGTGACATGTAATATAGGAGCACCAGCCTCTTATATCACAAGGTAAGACCCGTCATGTGCAGTGTATACACGTGTGTACAGTGACATGTAATGGAGGAGCACCAGCCTCTTATATCACAAGGTAAGACCCGTCATGTGCAGTGTATACACGTGTGTGCAGTGACATGTAATGGAGGACCACCAGCCTCTTATATCACAAGGTAAGAGCTGTCATGTGCAGTGTATACACGTGTGTGCAGTGACATGTAATGGAGGAGCACCAGCCTCTTATATCACAAGGTAAGAGCCGTCATGTGCAGTGTATACAACTGTGTGCAGTGACATGTAATGGAGGAGCACCAGCCTCTTATATCACAAGGTAAGACCCGTCATGTGCAGTGTATACACGTGTGTGCAGTGACATGTAATGGAGGAGCACCAGCCTCTTATATCACAAGGTAAGGGCCGTCATGTGCAGTGTATACACGTGTGTGCAGTGACATGTAATGGAGGAGCACCAGCCTCTTATATCACAAGGTAAGAGCCGTCATGTGCAGTGTATACACGTGTGTGCAGTGACATGTAATGGAGGAGCACCAGCCTCTTATATCACAGGGTAGGAGCCGTCATGTGCAGTGTGTACACATGTGTGCAGTGACATGTAATGGAGGAGCACCAGCCTCTTATATCACAAGGTAAGGGCCGTCATGTGCAGTGTATACACGTGTGTGCAGTGACATGTAATGGAGGAGCACCAGCCTCTTATATCACAGGGTAAGAGCCGTCATGTGCAGTGTATACACGTGTGTGCAGTGACATGTAATGGAGGAGGTACACAAGTTTGACTCTTTAAACATTACGTTAGGTCCCTGCATTTGCCTTATTAGTCAGACATATTTATAGGCTCCATTCACCTGAAGGATCTCAGGAGGTTCCTGCTGAAGTAATTCTCCTCCAGGATCTGCTGGGGATGTCTGGGGGCAAATGTCCCTTTTTTGATGCAGCAGATGATTGGTGCGCTCTTCATTTCCTCCTTGGCCCAGTTACTAGGAAAGGGGGATAAGAGGATCCATCGTCTGTCTCTCCCATTCCTGAATGATGGATGGCTTCAATTAATCTGCTAGGGATTCCACAACTTTCCTTCTAGGTCTTCTACCCTGGAGCTGTGGTTCATCCACCTGCAGTGGGCCAGTCTCTGAGGTAGTGAGTTACTACTCAGCCACAGTTTTGTAACTCCCTTCTGGCGCTCACTCTCCTCCTGTCTCAGGCCTACAGTCACTCAGTGGCGCCTCCTATGTTTCTCCTGTGCTCCTGCTCATTTAACAGCATGTGCACAGGAAACTGGCGTTCATTAGACCCGGAATGCAACTCCAGATCCCTAGAAGCCGTGGATTCCTTTGCCGCACAGAACCCCCGAAGATGCTCCACAATCATTATCTCTTAATAATTCAGGCACATCATACATGAGAGGGGCTCACTATATAGACTGGTGTAAGATCCGTCAGCTTCTCCAAAATGATACAAAGAATAATTACTCCTTCAGTACAGATAGTGTTACAGCCGATCAGATGAATGACATACAGAGACATTATTTAACACAAAACAAAAATAAATAACCCCCCCCCACCCCCTAGCGCAGAGACGGTCCGCCATTTGTAATAACCATATCGCATCTCATCATACTGTCCAACTCACAGTCAGTAAAAACCATATCCCTCCCATGTAAGTGCGTAGGGCCTATCAATAATCATACCTAACCACTTAGTCAGGACTCCGGCATCACTAATATGTCCAACCTGGTTCATTTCTTGTCATTTCCGACTCCTACACGAATACTGATTTGCAGTCACTCATCCCGGTCTGCCCCCCACCCAGTGGCGTACTGCCAATATGGGCACACCATGCAGCTGCTATGGGGCCCATGGCATGGGAGGGCCCGGCCCCCTACATCTGCAGACTCATCCAGTTTATTAACTAGTAACTTATGAGGCATTGAGGCGGTGATGGGGGGAGGGCAGCTTCAAGCAGAGTTCCTGTGGGGTTGGGGGGGGGGCACTGTAGGCTCATAGAGGATTCATAAAGGTTAACAAAATGCAAATATCTAGACCTCTTCAGCACCTCTGTGACGTTTACTTGACAGTATTTTTATTAATTGGTCACTCAGACCACATTACGTCTAGCTTGAAGTGCTGACTAATATAACATTTTAAATCTTTATTTAATTTCCTTAAAACTGTCTTCCACGATATAGACATAATACTGTCAAGTAAACGTCACAGAGGTGTTGAAGAGGTCTAGATATTAGCATTTTGTTAACCTTTATTGTTAACTGACTCGGCGCTACTGCGCCAAGCCGTCTTTTAATATGGCTCGGCGCAGGCGCAGTAGGAGCCGAAGGTAGCAGAAAATTCCGTCCCACTGCGCATGCGCAAAGTCGGAATTTTCTGCTACCTTCGGTCGTCTTCTTCGCGCATGCGCTGTGGCCCGGAATTTATTGCTAGCTTCGGCCGTCTTCTTCGCGCATGCGCAGTGGCCCGGAATTTTATGCTACCTTCGTTGCGTTCACGCTATGGGTGAATCCTCCGCGCCTGCGCCGACAAACCCCTGGCAGAGCCAATGAGAAGCCAAGGTGAGAGACACCTCTCATGTCACTACCGGAAGTGACGTGGGTAGCAAAAAATTCCGGGTAGCAGAAAATTCCGGAACACCAGTCTGAAATCAAATGCGGCCACCGGGAGCAGGCAGTTCCAAGAACAGCCGCCGGGGCCCTTCATCGGGCTGTTCTCGGAACTGCCTGCTCCCGATGACCACATTTGTTTCAGACCGGCTCCCGGCACAGGTAAGGGCTTACCTGTGCATCGCCGGACTTGTAAAAAAAAGATGGCAGCCCGCATGTGTTCGCTGGCGAACACTGTGAACTGGCCATCACTGGTTCTGTATACTTGATGGATTAGCAACAATTGGGACACGCGATGTCCCTCACATACCGATAGTTGCGGCATCAGAGCCAATATCTCATTCCATTGGTGATCCGAAATAGGGCCGACATCCTCCTCCCACATCCGCCTAGCCGGGAGTGATTTCTCTCCTATGAACTTTCCAAAAAGATTCCTATATATTGAAGAGATCAGCCCCTTCGTAGAGGACCTAGTAAGGATCTGTTGCAGGAGTGGAACCCTCACACAAGGTCACTGAGATAGATTTAGTCTGCGTCTGGAACGCGTGTCTCAGCCGCAGAAATTGATAGATAGGCAGTACGAGGAAGAGAAAACTCCTCTCTAAACTGATCAAATGACTTGAATTCTCCATCTTTCTGCAGCTGATATAAGAATGTCACTCCATTCTTCTCCCACAGGGAAAACCCTTCCAGGCGGAATATCTCAGGCAGCTGAGGGCTGTTCCAGAGCGGTGTAACCTGGGTGAAGCCCGATATGGACAGCAGCTCCCGGCACTTGTGCCAAACCCTACTGATTAAGTTAATTGTAGGCATTCCTGCAACATGAGCGGGGAGGCCATCCTGTTCCAATAAGACTATAGGGGATCAAGATCCGTCAGTCTTAATATATCCCTTCTAGTTCGTCTACGACACAGCACACCCAATGGCGCCAAAACAGTCCCTTTTATAAACTCCTCCCAGGAATAGTGTAGGGTCAGTTATAAATGTTGTCACGTTCCCAACCGCCATCAGTGCCCGAAGAAACATTATGGCGTGCAGGACATAACATAAGGTGTGATAGACAGAACGGGAGGTGGACAGATTCAGCTGTGCAGACGACGGAGGTCAATGGGTAAAAGGAATCCCATAGTAACTGCCTCAGATACAAGTCCGTCAGGATGGGAGCTAACTGCATCTTTCCCACTTCAGGGGAGGTAGAATACGGCTTAGGAGGAGGATTCTCACCATGGGAGGGAGTTTAGAGCGATTATTCTCACGTTCATTCAGTGACCATAGCTCAGGTATACAGACAAGGGGAGGCCGGTGTATGTACTGAGAAAGGCGTAACTGTCCTTCTATTGAATCCTCCTACAGAGGAGGATGGGGTCTCAGAGGTTCCTGTTCCTGTCCAGCAGGGTGGTAGCTCTCATGGGCTCACTGATGACATTTTCAGATATTTTTCTCTTTCCCCATTCACTATAACAGCTCCTTAGGAAAAAGGAATTGTCTTCCCTGGTAAAGGAGACTTGGAGGGGATATAGATGTAGAGCATTCAGAGCCTTCCCAATGCATCCTTTACTACGTCCCAAAAGGGGCGTATCACATGGCAATGCCACCAAATATGTTATAGAGACCCCACATCACCTCCGCATCTCCAGCAATGTGCCGAGTCAGATAACCCTCAGTCAGAGAGTAGTTTATTATGACTTTCCTGGATGCGAATGCAAGGTGAAAAGCCGCGTGATGATGCCCAACACTCCTTTCGTCTCCTTGTCTGTCAGCACCAAGCCCACTCCACCAGGAAGGGAGGTTTAATATCTCTCCCCTGACCTCCCTGCAGCACATATAGCGCAGAGGCTTTCTTGTGTTTCAGAACTGGAGAGGCAATACGTTTTTCAAAAGGGGTTAATGTCTTTTGTAGTTCATATTTCCTCAAGGCACTGCGGCAGACCATTTGAAAATGAGACTGGTATAGAAAGAGGGAAGAAGATTGTCTGAGAGAGGCAGGTAGAGCTTCAAGAGGTGGAAACTTTCGTTCCTGAAAGAATTCCCCTAAAGTAATAGAGGCAAAAAAGCTCCATAGTTCCGGGTAGGTCCCTGCTGGGGTTCCCATAAGGTCTGGAAGTAGCCTGGCCGGCATTAGAGGGGAAGGCCCCTGAATAGGTGTGCTACGTACTTTGGACCATGTCTCCCACAGGCCCCTCAGCGGGGGATCACAATTTTCTGAGTCTGTAAGGTGCCAATTTGGAAGCCAGAGGTGTCGGTGAGAGGAGGGACCTGTAACATGTTCCGCTAATCTGGCTACATCAATCTGTCTCTTCGGATCCACCATTCCTAGCCATCTGTTTAATTGTATAGCTTGATAATACATATAGACATCTGGTACCCCCAATCCTTCCTCTTCTCTGCGCCTAACCAATACATTATAAGGGATTCTGGCCCTTTTCCTCCTCCACAAATAGCCTGAGAAGGCCTGATTAATGTCTGCAAAGAATCTAGAGGGTAAAGCAGTTGGGACCATCTGGAGTGTGTACATGAGCTTGGGGAAAACATAAGCCTTCAGTACATTCTTGCATCCCATCCAGGATAGGAAAGAGATGTCATATTTTCATAGTAGCCCTATCACACTTTCCAGTAGGGGGGCATAATTAACTGTGTAAAGCTCCTGCAAGTCACTGGGGATTTTTATTCCCAGGTACGTCAGGGGTCCTTTCGATAGTGGAAAAGGTGAAATGGTGCTCAGACGTGTAGTTTCCTCCTTAGAGAGTGTAATATTTAACAATTCTGACTTCGTGGAGTTAACTTTAAAGTCAGAGAGTGTGCTAAATGTTTTAAGTTTGTTGTCCAAAGCCAGTAGCCCAGTCTCCGGGTTGGTGACAAGGAAGAGCAGATCATCAGCAAACGCTGTGCACTTAAGATCCCTCTCGCCATATTGGATGCCCATAATTAAGGGTTCCTGGCGAATTGATTGTATCAGCGTTTCTGCCACCAAAACAAAAAGAGAGGGAGATAGGGGGCATCCCTGCCTTGTTCCATTTGAGATCTCAAAGACCGGAGACATTGTCCCATTTATCCGCAGCCTGGCATGCGACTGTCCATACAGCAAAAATTGCTTGAATAAATGTGTCAGGGATGTTGAATTAATGAAGTGGCATCTTCATAAATGCCCAATTGGCCCTTTTTCAGCATCGATACTCAAAAGCACTGGAGGAAGTTTCCTATGTTGTGCCTTATAAATGGGGTGAAATATACGATGGGCGTTGTCCTGGTCCTCTCTACCTCTCACAAATCCAGATTGCTCCCACTCTATGAGCAGCGGCAGGACAGAACCTAGTCTAATGGCCAATATTTTAGCCCATATTTTTAAGTCAATATTCAGAAGTGAGATGGTAGAATTTCCAGAAACTACTTCTAGTAAATCAATGGACTCCCGTCCGGGCCCAGGCTTTTACCCGGGGCAAAGTTGTGGATTCCTGGTCGTACCTCCTCCTGGGTAACTTGTCTAATCAGGTGAGCTCCCATCTCTGATGAGAGTGAAGGCAGATTAAGGGAATTTAAGAACAGTGTCGTTTAGTCTATTCTGTTAAGGCCTCTTTCACACGAGCGAGTATTCCACACGGGTGCAATGCGCCCGCACGGAATCTGGATCTATTCATTTCAATGGGGCTGTGTACATGTGCGTTGGTTTTCACGCATCACTTGCGCGTTGCGTGAAAATCGCAGCATGTTCTATATTCTGCGAACGCTGGCCCCATAGAAGTGAATGGAACTGCGTGAAAATCACATTGAATCCGCAAGCAAGCGCGGATGCGATGCGTTTTTCACGGATGGTTGCTAAGAGATGCTGTTTTCAGTTTTTTATCACGCTCGTGCAAAACGCATTAAATCGCATTGCACCTGCGCGATAAAAACTGAACAACTAAACGTGATCGCAGAAAAAACTGAATGACTTCGTTTGTGAAATCGCGCATTTTTCACTGAAGGCATTCGCAACGCATCGTGACCTAATACGCACACGCTCATCTGCAAGGGGCATGAGGGTTTCTTCCTGCTCTACTCCCTTATTAAGGTTGTACAGGGCAGAGTAAAACTCTTGGAAGGATTTATCAATTGAAGGTGTATCGAGATGTAGAGCACCATCCTTTCCTGTAATCTTGGAGGGAAGGGAACAGTGAAGTCATCATCTTAGTTCCCTTGTTCCCATGGGCATATATTTTGTGTTGGAAATAGAGCAAATGTTTTGCCACTCTCTTTGATAGGAGTTTCTTTAACTCTAGTCTAAGATTCTCCCGATCTGCCTAGCGGATTTTTTGTGTATTCTTTCTATGGCTGCAATTTCTGCTAATATGGAGTCAATAACTTTTTGTTGATCCCTCTTTACTGTAGTGCCTAGTTCAATAAAGGTCCCCCTCACAAACTCCTTGTGCGCCTCCCATACAATCGGGCACTTACAATCTGGTGAGACGTTGAGGGAGAAGTTGAGGGTTATGTAGAAGTGATTAATTTAGTCTCTAATTCCAATTTCTGCAGGGCAGGGAGGTCAGGGTGAGAGATGCCACACAGGGGGCATGGTCCGAAATCGTAATAGATCCTATCTTGGACATACTGCAGAACGGTAGGAGAGAAGTAGAGATTAAAATATGATCAAGTCGCTGAAAGGATGCATGAGGGTTAGAATAGAACGTGTAATCTTTAGTGGTAGGATTGAGATGGGATTTAGTTCTTGCAGTTTCTTGTGAAGTTTACTCAGATGGCTCTGTGAGATATGGGACTTGCCCAACGAGGAGTCGGTAGGTGCATTGAGTACTTGATTAAGATCCGTTCCTATCACAACTGGGCCTTCCGCAAACACTTTCAGGGTGTCCAAAGCCTTCAGAAGCCAGATCACTGTGGAAGCGTTGGGGGCATATAGATTGGCGAAAGTAATTTTCTTAGAAGCTATTTCCTTTTTTAGAAGTAGCAATCTGCCCTCCGTATCTCAAGCTGCTGATGGAGTACAAAAGGTACTGTGTGGTGGACACCTTTGGACGCGGAGGAAGGATGGCAGCTATGGAACCATTGTCTAAATGGGTGTAAGGGTAACTTCGGGATTCTCCATTGCTTGAAATGGGTCTCCTGCAGGAAGATTATTCGGGACTTAAGCTTACGTAAGGTAAGTGCAAGTTGACCCCTCTTATTAGGGGAATTCAGTCTCTTCACATTAAAAATAGTAAGCAATATATCAGCCATCTGTGTGGTGAGATGCTCTCCCGGCACGTAACTGTCAATTTCAAAGATATGTGCCAGTACATGTGCAGGGTTTAGGAATGGGCCAGAGGGTCAGCAGAACCCAGTCCCTAGGGAGGGGGGTAGGTAAGATAGACAAAATGGTAGGAATAGGGTGGGAGGATATAAGGTAACACTCTAACCAGACTAAACAGAAATCTGGAGTTGCTAGATATACTGAGACTGGTCCAAGACAATACCAGATCTCTGCCTCCAGGAACTCTGTACAGGCTCTAAGCCCAAAGACTCAGAAATGATCAATGCTAATACAAGAAAACATCTAATTAATGGTGGGGGGGGGGGGAGAGTTGTAATCAGGGGTAAAGTACTTTGAACAAAGGCCTAACCCTATACCCAAACACCTCCCTCCACCCGAACTAAGTGAAAGGAATAAAACAGAGATTTAACTTGTGACCCAGATGTTAACGACCAGCCTGGACACTCTTAGGTAGTCATGTCTACTATGGGACAGTTGAGGATGACCCTCTTCGTGACCAAGCTAGTCTTAACTCAAAAGTTAGTGCCTAAGAGGGCATAGCCATCCAAGGCTCACAGGTAGCTTATAATCCTTCTATGTCTGAATAACAAAGATGGAAGCATATAAGATATGGAAGGAAAGTAGGAGAAAAGGAAAGATAGGGCAAACAAGAAAAAATAAAAAGTGCATTAATCCTTAGCTGGAGGCAAATGATGCCGCAGACAAGGATCCTCGTATAATTGGGCTCCAAGGCTCAGTCACCTATACAGTCCTCTCCACAGGGTATAAGCATTGCATGAGGAAGACGGAGGGGAGGGGGGGGGGGGAGACGCCTGGGCCCAATCTTCATCTCAATGGCAGATCATCCTGACCAGTCTTTTGCGGTCCCCCTCACCCCATACCCTGGTACCTCAAAACTCGAGAAAAAGACAAAGACATCAGTTCCCCCAGGACAGCATCCCTGATCTCCCACTCAGCAGTATTAGGCCTGCAGAAGCTTCAAGTCGGCTGCATCGCCATCTTGCCTTGTGGCTTGGCAAGCTTGGGAGACTTGTGCTTGGCAACTTTGCTCCATGGGTCCAGGCGAGGGAGAGAGGGCAGTTGGGTAGTGAGGACCTCCAGCAGCCAGGAAGGAACTTCTATCGGTGGCAAATCCAGAGCTGGCCATGCTTTCTCTAGGTCCTCCGGAGTGTGAATGACGATGCGTCTGCTCCCTTTTGGGATGGAGCAGCCGAAAGGACAGAGCTAGGTATATGGAATCTTTGCTGCTCAGAGAGCCTCCAATAGCGGTCTCAGGAGGCGCCTTTTGGCTAGTGTAGATGGAGCTATGTCCTGATAGATCACCAGTTCTGCCCCCTCGTATGTGATTCGGTCTATTTCTCTGGCCGCAGTCAGAATACGCGCTGTGTCCACATAGGACTGTCTCTCCGAGGGTTTTGGCAATGATCTCAATGCCCGGTGAATACGTTCAATTATAATTGACTGAGCCATCTCCTGGCCCACAAGGTCGGCGAACACTTCCTTCGCCACCTTGTGTAAGGCCTCTGCGGCCCAGGTTTCTGGGAGACCTTTGATACAGATGTTCCGTCTTCTGCTACAGTTCTCCTGGTCTTCAATCAGAGTTAAGGCCCTGTTGATTTTATTAGTGTGGGTCGCCACATGGGCAGCCAAGGCTGTGGAGTGCGCCACAATCTCCGTGGCCGTATTCTCCAGGCTCTCCACCCGGTGGCCCAGTTGTATAAGCTCCGACTTAATGTACGATAGTTCCACCATCACCAGTCTTAGTGCCTGCTCCAGAGCTTTAGTAAGGAAGGCCTTGGAGATGTTGGTGCTATCCAATTCCTCCTATCTCCAGCGCTCTTTCCGGCTCTGAGTCTTCAGCTGCATTTGCCGAGGCCATTGATCCCTCGGCCATCTTGGATCCAACTCCTTGTGAGTGCGCACCTTTCTTTTTGAACAATCTCTGCATATCCTGTTGACCTTTGTGGGGTCTAGAGGTGTCCAGAGAGTCAGCACCTCTCTCTCTCTCTCTCGTATTTGACCATGATGGGTCTGGTCACTTGCTTTTTTTTGGGCCTATAGTGCTCAGGTACAGAGGAGCTAGGCTCCGCTCCCGACCAAGTCTAATATTTCGCTTTGATGCCTTTTTGATGGTAGTGTGCTGCAAGATGCCCCTTGCACTTATAACTGTACCCTCTTCCTTCGAATTTACTGTTTTGGAGAAGGAGTTGTCGTCCCACTGCCCGCCATTCCCTCTCATAGACCAAAGGTAACTTCAATCTACTGGCCTGCTAGGTGTTGGGACCTCGGCACAGGTGATAAGGAGCAGAATATTGTTGTTTCCCCTGATAACTAAACCTAGAAGTGAAGGAGCTGAGAGAAGTGTCTGATCTAGAGACAGATCTACAGGAGGCCATGTATACAATCACTGTGTGCTTGTGTCTCCACAGATGGATCCAGGAGGAGAAATCCACCAGAGAGATGTCCCCGTCCTCTGTATTCCCAGGACTGTCCAGACGAAAAGGTCCCAGAGAATCCTCAGGTAGATGGAGCTGAGCCCTATACACATCTATATAGGGGGGTCCTGCAATCATAGAGGGGTCATAGATTGTGGGGGTCTCTTCTGTGGATCTGTTAGATTTCCCACCTGTCTGCTGTATTGTACTGAATTGTTACAGATGACAAATCAGGGAGAAGATCTGATTATTATAAAAGTGGAGGATGAAGAAGAGTGGATGATGGGCGATCCCCTGTGTAAGAGTGAGAAGGAGGATGTTCCAGGAGATATCACCACAGGTATGAAATCATGAATGAAGTGACTTCAGATTCTGTCCTTGGTGCCTTCAGGGCAGGAGGAGAATCTCATCACCGGCTGTTGCTCTTTGATTGGAGATGTCTCTATCACATCATGAAATGTTCCCTTAAATGTGCCTTATCCAGCTGACGGTGATCTCTGATTAGATTCTTCTCTGATCCCGGATGTTCTTGCAGGACATGACTGTCAGTCACATCCACATCCACCAGTGGTTATGCAGATGCAGCTTTTGTGTCTGTGCTATCATGATAATCTACATGTACTGCATTCTGCAGGAATTACATGTCGCCAGTGACCTACATGTAACTCATTGTACAGGAAAGGGTTAAGCATCATTTTGGGATAGTAAAGAGATGTTAAACAATAACGTCTACACTGTGGCCATTTCCTTTTTAATACAACCCAAATTCCCAAAAATTTGGGCGCTGTGAAAAAAGTAAATAAAAACAGAATGCAATTATCTGTAAAACTAATAGACCTATTTTTTTTTACAATACAACATAGAATATATGTAGAATACAACTACTTATTTAGAACTTTATGGTAGAAAAGCAACTCAAAAAGTTAGTACAGGGGCAACAAAAGGCTGGAAAAGTAAGTGTTGCTAAGAAGCAGCTGAGGAGCAATGTGCAACTAAGGCCTCTTGCACACGAATGTATTGGTTCCGTTCCGTGAATTGGGGACAGCAATTTGCAGTCCCCAGTGCACGGGCAACGTCCATGCGGCGGCCGGGACGGATCCAGACCCATTCAACTTGAATGGGTTCGTGATCCGTCTGTTCCGCCAAAAGATAGAACAAGTTCTATTTTTTTGCGGAACGGAAGCATGGATCGGTACTTCGTAGTGTTTCCGTGGGGTTCCGTTCCGTGCTCGAGTTCTGCACCGGATCTTCAGATTTGCGGACTCATTCAAGTGAATGGGTCCGCATCCGTGATGTGGAATGCAGATGGCTGGTGCCCCGTGTATTGCGGAATCCGTTCAAAATCCTGGATCTCAGATGGTATAGGGCAGCATTAATGTTAGGCATGGGCAGCTTACACATCTGGAAAGGCACTATCCATGCTGAACAGTATACAGAGGTTGTAGAACAACATCTGCTCCCATCCTGGTGTCTCTTTCAGGGAAGGCCTTACATATTTTAGTAAAATAATGCTAAGCCACATACTGCATCCATCATACCAGCATGGCTTCTCAGAAGAAGAGTCCAGATGCTGAACTGACCGGCCGTATCCAGACCTTTCACCGATAGAAATCATTTAGCGCATCATGAAAAGAAAAATCTAGCAAAGAACACCAAGGACTATTGAGCAGAAAAAATGGGACACCATTCCTTTCCCAAAACTCCAGCAATTGTCTCTTCACCTCCCAGATGTTTGCACGCTGTTAAGGGGATGTTACACAATGGTAGACATTAAACTGTTCCAACTTCTTTAAGATGTGTTGCTGCCATTAAGTTCTAAATGAGTGAATTTTTCATAAAATATTAAAATGTCTCACTTTCAACATCTGTTACGTGTCCTATTATCTACTGTGAATAATATATGGGTCTATGAGACTTTAAGCAAAACGTTGCATTCTGTTTTTATTTGCGTCCCAACTTTTTTGGAATGGGGTTGCAGTTAAAGGGACAGCTTTAAAAAAACGTAAGAGAAGTGACTTTTAGAGTGGGCTGCAATTCCTCTTTTTGAGCGGCAGTCAAGGCACCTCACTTAGAACATGACCGTTATTTCTTAACACTCCCTTTATGACAGCACCCCAAAGATCAAGACCAAATACAGGTACGTGATTGAAAATAGAAAAAAGTTATTGGTTTTGGAAAAAATGACTTTTTCCCATAAAGTATGTTTTTAATGTGCAAAAGTACAAAAATGTGAAGAATAAAATTAACATGTTGTTTTACCCCATGGTAAACTGCAAAAGAAAACCCCACAAAGAACAATGGCGGAATTGCTGGAACTTTTTGGGATTTTTCCATTCTCCTTACAGCAAAAAGTTGAATAAATGCTAAACAAGTAATTATATGTAAATGGTGCCACTGAAAAATACAACACCGGATTTCTGGTGGCATCACTCATGGCCACCTTTTAACACCGCTGCTAGCACGGCTCCTTCAATTAAGTGGCATCCACCTTTAAAACATGCAAGTTGAACATGCACTTTGCCAACCCCTCCAGTGTGGGAGCACCACATCTTATACTCCAGGATCCCCTGTGCAGAAACAGAACTGACATAAAAGGCTATGGTAGCCATCTTGCGGTCTGCAACCGTGACATGGTCTTGCAGTGGTTCATTAATGGCGATTCAGTAGTTCATACAAATCAATATTTGCAGCAATGAAACCTTCCATCAGATTTTAGGAAATGAAACTGAACTGAGTCATAGGGGGACATTTATCAAATCTGCTACGCCAGTTTTGTGGTGTACAAATGTCATAAGTGTACAATATTTTGTGCATTTTTCCGACTATTGGTGAAATTTTGCCTCATTTGGCAAGCGTCCCTACTTTCAAAAGTGGAGTGAAAGGTTGGTCGGGGTTACAGAGTAGAACACTGTTATGTCTCATTTATGATTTGCGACTTTTACTGTGGCTCCATCACGCCCTGGATGTGGATTTGTAGAATTGACCATCGATATAGGCATTTTGGAATAGAGTGTGTAATGTAACTACATTTGCCCGTAGGGATCTAATTTGGGCCATGTTGGCTTCTAGGATTCTAGATACCTGTGCCTCAGGAGCTTGGAAACTTCTACATTTTGTGGCAACAACGGGTACTCCTACAAGTTTGGTTTCCAAAACAGGCACCACCATTCCACCTCTTTCTGAATAAATTGCAATTTTTATTTAAAATGGATTGGGTGGAAGCCTCCCTACATAAGGAAAGTATGGTGAATGGTTTATTTGACACTTGGGAAGGCTTTTCTTCTATATTCCCTCACTGTGTCAGGATAGCATTACAGGCCTGTTTTTGACTAACAACCTGGTATCGAGAACAGCTGATTTGAGTTTGCTCTACTTTGTGGAATACAGATTTATTAAAAAAGTCATCGATGGGGTGATCTGGACGAGATGGACCTCCCTAGATAAATAATAGGGGTGTTGGCCATGGCATGGGACACTATCCACATTGGTTCAGGAAAGGTGGAGGCATAGCTGATTGTTCTTACTCTGGTTGCTTTAGCTACTTAGGTTACTTGTGAAGTGTTTTCATGAATCATTTATCTTTTTTTCAATATTTTTTTTGTTTTACCCTTTTTTGTTTTACCCTCTTTTTCTCTATCTCTCTATTTTTCTTTCCCTTGATCTTAAAGAGTTCAACAGACGCAGTTTACTATTTTGGTCTAGGAAAGTCTTATATGAGAGATGTCGAATCACTGACATCTCTCATGTAAAGTTTCCTTAATCAGATATTGCATTGTTGTGTAACCTCAATAAAAACATGTTTAAAATAGTTATGGGTCTTGGAATGTGATGATGGAACTACAAAAACTATTACTTGATGATTAAATTACAACCAGGGCTGTTAGTTAAGAGGTTAGATATGTTTGGCTGTTGTGTTTTTAAGCTTTCGTTCAGTGTGCTCCAGTCTTCAGCTCAATGATTATCTATAGCTATAGAAAGCTTTGTAAGGCTCCAATCACAAGTGTAATCTTTGGTACATTTTTTTTAGCCAAAGCTAGGAGTGAATTTAAAATGATTGGCTTCCAGTCTAATAGGAATGTTATAAGTGTGTCTACTTTATGGCTTGAAAAAAAATAAAGAAAAAATATTTTATTTTGTATTTTCACAGAAAATCCCAGTATGAATTCTGAGGGTAACGTTATGTTATCACTAAATTATAAAATAGAAGATGAAGCTATCATGCAGCGCTCTTCAGGAGAAAACCTCATTACCTTTAATGTATATCCAGGACTACACAGTACAGATCTATCCTATAACCCCTCTAATCATGAGGAACCTTCTCTTGAACAATCACAGATTTTTACCACAAGTACAGGTCAAGTGGTTTCTATACACAAAGAAATTCACACAGTAGAGATTTCATACTCCTGCTCAGAATGTGGGAAATGTTTTACTAATAAATCAAATCTCGCTACACATGAGAGAATTCACACAGGAGAGAAGCCGTATTCATGTTCAGAATGTGGGAACTGTTTTACACAAAAATCACATCTTGTTAAACATCAGAAATTTCACACAGAAAATAATCTGTTTTCATGTTCAGAATGTGGGAAATGTTTTGCACGAAAAGTAGATTTTGTTAGACATCAAAGAAGTCACACAGGAGAGAAGCCGTATTCCTGTTCAGAATGTGGGAAATGTTTTATACAGAAATCACGTCTTGTTATACATCAGAGAATTCACATAGGACAGGAAATGTATTCATGTTCAGAATGTGGCAAAGGATTTACAAAAAAATCGAATCTCGTTAGACATGAGAGAAGTCACACAGGAGAGAAACCGTATTCATGTTCAGAATGTGGAAAATGTTTTACAGATAAATCACTTCTTGTTAGACATCAGAGAAGTCACACAGGAGAGAAGCCATACTTCTGTGCAGAATGTGGGAAATGTTTTACATTTAAATCAAATTTTGTTAAACACGAAAGATATCACACCAGAGAGAAACCATATTCATGTTCAGAATGTGGAAAATGTTTTACAGATAAATCAAATCTTGCTAGACATGAGAGAACTCACACAGGAGAGAAGCCATATTCATGTTCAGAATGTGGCAAATGTTTTACAGATAAATCACATCTTGTCACACATGAGAGAAGTCATACAGGAGAGAAGCCGTATTCATGCTCAGAATGTGGAAATTGTTTTACACAGAAATCAAGTCTTGTTACACATGAGAGAATTCACACAGGGGAGAAGCCATATTCATGTTCACATTGTGGAAGATGTTTTACAGATAAATCAAGTCTTGTTAGACATGAGAAATGTCACACAGGAGAGAAGTCATTTTGATATTTTATATGCAGACATTTTTTTGTAATTCTAAAACTCATCAGATCAGAAGAAACTAATTTTTTGGGAATATGGGAAATTCTATAAGGGCAAAAAATTATTTTAAATCCAGTTATTCACAGACATTAAGGTTGGGGCTAAATGGTAACTTGTTGTGTAGCAGCAAGTCTCAGAACTGGCATGCATCTTCTCTACAACTCCCTGTTGTGCGCTATTTTATAGATGAACTATGGCTGCAGAAAAGTCACAGTTGAGTTGTAATCATGTAAAAAAAGTATTGTGCATATAAGGAAGAGAAGAAGAGCCTTGTTTTCTTCCAGAGCAGTGAAGATAAACTGTCCCCACGAACCTTGCTTCTTATCACTGTATTCATACCTCCACCCACACTGCGGGAGAGTCCAGAGTGACATGGGGAAAGTAACGATGCTGTGTAATAGTTTTAAAATGTATTAAAGGGGTTTTCTGGGATTTTACTACTGATAGGTCATCAGTCTCTGATCGGTGGGGGTCTGACACTTGGGACCCCCACTGATCACCTGTTTGAGGTGAATGGGGCTGAGCTGCAATACCAAGCACAGCCACTATACTCTGTATGGCGCTGTGCTTGGTGAGTAGAGAGAAAGCCGCGGTGCTCACAAGAGCATTGGTGCTTCTTAAACAGCTGATCGGCGGGGGTCCTGGGTGTCGGACCCCCACAATCAGATACTGATGACCTATCCTGAGGATAGGTTATCAGTAGTACAGTTCCAGAAAACCTCATTAATACTTCATCTTCATTTAAACAGTATTTTAAAGATAAAAAACTCTTCTATTTGCTCCACAACATCGTCACCATTGTCACTGGCAGACAATGTCTTTTTGGCTGATATTATACTTTCTCCTAGCGCTGTGACCTTCATTGCTCCTATAGACTAACCCTCCAGTGCGGAGAAATTATAAGAAATACAGGGTTTTGGATTATCTATAGCCATGTATTATATTTTATTTGTGTAAATCCAAGATGGAGAGACAGGTATAGAGGTTTATGCCTGAATGGAATGCACTTTATACAGTACACTTTATTATGGATCAAGCTTTAGGGCTTATCTGACCAATATTTGTCCAATCAGACCAATAGTCGGTGTGTATAACAAAAGATCTATGTAATACAGCCCTTACTCTGGTTCTCACATGAAAAGGTCTTGGAGTATCAGATATCTCTCACAGATGCTAAATAAGGGGTGAGCAGAAGGCACACAGGATGTGCAAGGGCAAACTGCCCAAAAATGCTGTTTGCCTAAGAATCTATTCTTACATACTGTATGGGGAAGGGGGGGGGGTGCAAAAAGTTTCTTGCAGACAGAGGAGGATACTGGATCGATCATAAGGGACCAGAGGAAAGGATTGATAGATAGACGTAAGTGTGTACAGTGTCCATGTTAGGTAACTATGTATCATTGGTACTGTCAATTTTAATGAAAAAAGTAAATTTATAGCGGAATCTTTGTTGTTGATTTACAAAATTGTCTCTGTAAGTTAATGTATTACTTTCTGGTTCCACATTTGATATTTATATACTTTGTTGCCTAACCTTCGATTCAGACTAAATAAAAGAGTGGATTATACACTGAACAAAAATATAAACACAACGCTTTTGGATTCGCTCCCATTTTGCATGAACTCAAAGATTTGAAACATTTTCTACATACACAAAAGACCCATTACTCTCAAATATTATTCAAAAATCTGTCTAAATCTGTGTTAGTGAGACTTCTCCTTTGCCGAGATAATTCATCCCACCTCATAGGTGTGGCATATCAAGGTGCTGATTAGACAGCATGAATATTGCACAGGTGTGCCTTAGACTGCCCACAATAAAAGACCACTCTGAAATGTGCAGTTTGATCACACAGCACAATGCCACAGATGTCGCAACGTTTGAGGGAGCGTGCTGACTGCAGAAATGTCTACCAGAGCTGTTGCCCGTGCAATGAATGTTCATTTCTCTACCATAAGCTGTCTCCAAAGTCGTTTCAGAGAACCGCAGACCACGTGTAACCACACCAGCCCAGCATGTTCACCTCCATGATCGTCTGAGATCAGCCACCCGGACAGCTGCAGCAACAATCGGTTTGCATAACCAAAGAATTTCTGCACAAACTGTCAGAAACCGTCTCAGGGAAACTCATCTGCATGCTCGTCGTCCTCATCAGGGTCTGGACCTGACTGCAGTTTATCGTTGTATCCGACTTGAGTGGGCAAATGCTCACATTTTATGGCGTCTGGCACGTTGGAGAGGCGTTCTGTTCACGGGTGAGTCACGGTTTTCACTGTTCAGGGCAGATGGTAGACAGTGTGTATGACACTGTGTGGGTGAGCGGTTTGCTAAAGTCAATTTTGTGGATCGAGTGGCCCATGGTGGAGGTGGGGTTATGGTATGGGCAGGCGTATGTTATGGACAACAAACACAGGTGCATTTTATTGATGGCATTTTGAATGCACAGATACCGTGAGGAGATCCTGAGGCTTATTGTTGTGCTATTCATCTACGGCCATCACCTCATGTTGCAGCATAATAATGCTCAGACCCATATTGCTAGGATCTGTACACAATTCCTGGAAGCTGAAAACATCCCCATTCTTGCATGGCCAGCATACTCACCGGACATGGGATGCTCTGGATCGGCGTATACGACAGCGTGTTCCAGTTACTGCCAATATTCTGCAACTTCGCACAGCTATTAAAGAGGAGTGGACCAACATTCCACAGGCCACAATCAACAACCTGATCAACTCTATGCGATGGAGATGTGTTGCACTGCGTGAGGCAAATGATGGCCACACCAGATACTGACTGGTTTTCTGCCCCCCCTCCCCCCATTAAGGCAAAACTGTGCACATTTCAGAGTGGTCTTTTATTGTGGGCAGTCTAAGGCACACCTGTGCAATATTCATGCTGTCTAATCAGCACCTTGATATGCCACACCTGTGAGGTGGGATGGATTATCTTGGCAAAGGAGCAGTGCTCACTAACACAGATTTGTGAACAATATTTTACAGTAATGGGTCTTTTGTGTATGTAGAAAATGTTTCAGATCTTTGAGTTCCGCTCATGCAAAATGGGAGCAAAACCGAAAGTGTTGCGTTTATATTTTTGTTCACTGTATATATTTTATATTTAGATAAATAATTTCTTAAAGCATGATGACTATATTACTGATTTATATGACCATTTGGTGGGTGAACTATTATAATTAACTCCTTGTTCAAATTCACAAAAAGAAAAAGTGGTCGGCATCACACATAAACACCACTATAGTCCAGCTTAGCGAACGGCAGCACAAAAAGGTGGTTCTCAGTGGTGAAAAAACATGGTAAAATCAGGATATAGCAAAAAGAATGTATTCATAGAACTCACCCAGTTATAAGAAGTTACTTTTATTCAGCTTGTGCATGATGCAGGGAGTAAGACTGTAGCTGGTCAATGGCCACTTCGTGTCACGTGACGCTCTCACACGAGGCCATTGGCCTCCTACATGTGCTAAGTCTTACTCCCTGCCTCGTGCACGAGCTGAATAAAATTAACACCCTATAATTGGGTGAGAGCCTTAGATACATTATTTTTGTTATATCCTGATATAATTAACCCCACACCTACAGGGGTGTTTCGGTTTTCCAGTTTTTGTGAGATGGGGAAACAGCTCTAATTGTCTGAACAATGTTTGTGTAAATTAAGTTAAATGATCTGTACTGACATTCTGCTGTTTGGCCACAAGATGCCGCTGTTTCCTAAAAAAAAACAGCTAACAGACTGCATATTTCGATATTCATGGGAGGTGGAGTTACAGAGCCTGAAAAGGAAGTGAAGGATCCTCCATCTTAGAGTGAAGCTCATAGAGACACTGAGGAAAGAATCCATCGACATCCAGGTGTGGGGGCCCCTTTCTGTGCCCAGAGCTGCAGCCAAGTGAAGCTGATCATGTCCAAGACCCTGATCCTGTCCAGAGAAAGGAAGATTGCTGCTAGGAACGCTGATGAGAGCTGAGGGGCAAAGCAACAGATACTGCGGGACCGCACGCTTGTCGGAGAAGCCTTTGTTCAGCTCACAGTCACCAACTGATGCAGAGCAGACCCGGGTCGGTAAGACTGATTGTGCATGCATCTCATTACAGTGTTGGTGCTTAGGAACCTAGAGACTGAGATCAGACCTGTAGTCAGTTAATTAGGGTTTCTGCTTGTGTCAGGCCACAGGGATTGTTGACTATTCATCACAAGGACTTCTCAGTTAAAGTTATAGTTCACATCAGAGAGCAGATAAACTTCAGCATAAACTCAAGCCAGGCTGACGTTTACTCAGAAGAAACACTAAGGCATGTGCCACATTATCAGTTATTGGAGGGGGAATACCATAGAGCATGATAAGATTGTAAGCTGTTGTGCTGCACCACAGGCTAGCCCGCACCACACACCCAAATGGTTGTACCTGATTTTCCTAAGGTAATAACAGGTAAAGTGTGGCTGTTTTAGTTGAGCCTGCTAGAAGGTAATTACTGCTTTTACCTTCATCATCCACCAGAGGGTGCTGCTCTGTGCAGCACAAGGGACTCAGTCGTCTGGCTGGTTGTATGTAAATTTTAATTGTGTGTTACCAGCATTTGTAGTCATGCATGTTTAAGTAAAATACTGTTTTGGCAAAGCTGGTGTTGGAGTTGTTTTCCTCGTTCGTGGCTTTGCTGTATCCTGGGGAGCCCAACCCGGTACACTGCTTACAACTTGGCATAGTCAGCAGGATACACCAACCATTATGGAAGGGAACGTGGTGGGAGACCTTCCCCCGGCGCCGACGGTGCCCACCCACGACCCAGCTCAGTGTGCGCCAGTGCAAGACCTGCTTGCCCCAACATCGCTGGAACAAGCGGCCCCAGTGCCGCCAATACAGCCTGCCCCCCCTTCAGTAGGGTACATCCCCATTGCGTCATCTCCCCAAATTTGACAGTAAAGACATGACGTTGCAGGACTGGACTGAAAGGGTACAGAGTTTGGTTAAAATATGTAACCTGACCCCCGAGCTGCAGGCGGAGGTTGCGTTGGGGGCTCTAGAGGGTGACATCAGATGGACAGTGATGGTAAGGCCCGAATCTAAGAGGGACACTCTATAGAAAATATTCTTGCTACAGGAGGGAGCCCAGGGAGGACATGCTAAAGTAGTGCAGTTGAGGAGCCACTTCTTCAACCGTCCACAGCGAGAGCGCGAGACCCTAATGCAGTACTCTAATGCCCTACAGGAGACGTTAAATGAAGTACAGCGGCAGGACCCAGAGGCCATGGGAGCCTTCTAGGAGGTGGACCGGCTACTATGAGATTAGTTCAAGTTCTTACAGTGAAAATTGCAAGTGATGACACAGACGACGGCTGACATGATGTTCTAAAGCCTCTACCTAGCCTCTGTGGAGAGAGAGGAAGAGCACATGCCTGTAGCCATGAAAGTAGTGAGTAGCACCCATGCAACAAGATGCCAGTTGGGGTCTGAAGACTCAGAGTCCTTAAAGGATGTGGTCCAGGTCCTGCAGACAGAATTAAGAGAACTACAGATGGAAAAGTCCCAGATGAAGGCAGGATCACCCTGGCCTCTAGAAATGACCCTGCCCTCTGCTGGGCTTGTCGACAGTACGACCATATGGCCAGAGAGTGCTTGATACAGATGAAGTCCGAGCCAACGTTAAACTTCCGACGCTGGGCGTCCTGTGGCGGCACACCAGAAGCTAAGCCCTATGCATGAAGAACACAACCTATGTGCCAGCAGCCCCGTTATGGAAGCCAAGTTGGAAGGCCAGAAGGTACGCTGCCTAGTTGATATAGGGTCGGAGTGCACCCTTATGCCTCTGGAGTTCTTCCGGCTCCTTTGGGAGCCGGAAGACAGGAACATTATCAGGCTGATGGCTGCCAATAACAGAGAGATGGACTTGGAACGTTACTAGCAAATCCAGCCTAAAATGTACCAGGAGGTGAAGGACATGATGGCCAGCATGTTGGAAAACTGGGTGATCCAGGAGAGTCAAAGTCCCTGGGCTGCCCCAGTGGTCTTGGTGCGGAAGACAGATGGGACTCTCCAGTTCTGCATGTATTATCAGAAACTGAATGCCCAGACAGTCTGGGATACCTACCCACTTCCGCGGATTGAAGAGTCATTGTCCGCCCTGAGTCATGCAAAGTTCTTCTCAACTCTTGATCTGGCCAGCGGGTATTGGCAGGTACCAGTGGCCAAGAAGGACAAAGCGTAGATGCTCTTAATCCTACCTATGGGACTCTACGAGTTCAACCAAATGCCGTTCGGCCTGTCCAATGCCCTGGGAACATTCTAGCCATTGATGGAGCACTGTCTGGGGGACCTCAACTTTGAGTCGGTATTGATATACCTGGACGACATAGTGGTGTTTGGGGCCTCCCTTGAGGATCACCTCCAGAACCTGCGACAGGTCCTAGGACGGTTGCAAGACTATGGGCTCAAGATCAAGCCCAAGAAGTGCAGATAAAGTATTTGGGACATTTGGTCACTGAGGAGTGGGTAAAGCCAGCCCCCAGAAGTCTCCCTAGCCGTGTACATTGCGAGAGGTGCGGGCATAAGTCGGACTGGCCGGCTAATACAGCAGGTTTATACCCAAGTTTGCTCATTTGGCGGGCCCGTTAAACGAGTTATCAAGGGGCACTGTGGGGGGTCCCAAAGAATCTTCCCATCGAGTGGGGACCCCGGCAACAAGAGGCCTTTGAAGCAGTAAAGGACGCGCTGACCAGTTCCCCGATTCTGGCTTATGCGCAGTTCAACACCCCATTCCTGCTGTACACTGACGGAAGTCTACATGGTCTGGGGGCCGTGTTATCCCAAGTCCAGGACTGACGTTAGAGAGTCATTGCCTACGGCAGCCAGTTTCTGAGGGAGTCAGAGCACAACCCTGACAACTATAGTTCTTTTAAATTGGAACTACTGGTACTGGTTTGGGCCATGACCAAAAGGTTTGCGAAGTACCTGACAGGTGCAGGGGTGACCGTGAAGACAGGCAACAACCCTTTAGCACATCTGGAGAATGCCAAGCTCAGTGCACTTGAACAGAGGTGCCCGGCTTGGCTTTCTAAGTACCAATACCACATCAAGTTCTGGTCAGGGAGGGAGAACGGCAACGCCGATGCACTCTCCCGAGTCCCTGTAGTGTTATCGATTCAGAGTGTCAATGAGGAGCTAGAGGACACTGAGACTCCTGACCGTGGTCGATTACCTATGTTTCAGGACTTGGCACACTCAAGTGGGGTGTGTCCGGGATGCCAATGGTGCTGGAAAAGACGTTGGCTAATTAGGAGAGGGTCCAGAATGGCTGCCCAGACTTGTGGAAAGTGAAAGAATGGGTCCGAAGAGCAGGCCTGTCCGACTCCAGAGGGCCAGAAGTTGTTGAAGCAGTGGGATGAGCTGACTATTACCCAGGGCCTTCTGTGTCGGACCATATACTTGCAATTAGAGCTGCAGTACAAGTTATCGGAGAAGGATCTGATGATCGTCCCTTGGTACTGGTAGGACGTGCTAGCTATTAGTGCCGCCGTGCACATAATTAATTTATTTATAGTCTTTCTTTTCGGATACTTATGGTTGTATAATCGGAGGTTCATTTACCCTTGATCCCAATTGCTGATTTTGTTTTTTGCACTTTATTTTTGGACACAATTTATTTTATTTGTATTACTAATAAATGCAGCTCTATACTATTTCTGAATAGTATAGAGCTGCAGTACAGGCAACAGATCCCATGTCATTGGGACCAGTGGCCGCCCAGGAAGCCCATTAGAGGAGTGCCCATTTCTGGAGCGACTAAACATTTAAGAGGTTCCAAGGGTGGTATACTGTCCAGATTTGGCAGACATTGTGGCCGAGGCATGTCTTAAGTGTTGGCCCTGCGGGCTGAGTAAGAGTACTAAACAGTGGGCTCCTGTCCAGGACATCTGGACGTCTGCATCCCTAGAGCTCCTGATGATCGATTATGTACAGATTGGGTACTCTACTTCAGGACACTCGTACTGTCTAGTCATTTCATGAAGTATGCGGTGGCTGTACCCACCAGAGACCAGACAGCAGAGTCGACCGCTGAAGCAGTCTGCAAACACTTTATACAGGTGTTCGGGTGTCCACTGAAGATACATTCGGACCAGGGGGCATGTCTTCAGGATACTCTAATGAATGAGCTGTACCAACTGTATGGGATTGAACATTCCCACACAACCCCGTATCACCCCCATGGAAATGGAGAATGCGAGTAGTTCAACCACACCTTGCTCCAGATGCTGCGGACAAGATGCTGCTTGGTGGCCAGAGTTCCTATCCTAACTGATGTGGGTCTATAACAACAGGGTACACAGTACCATCAGTTACTCCCCACATATGCTCATGTTCAGAAGAGCTGGACAGGAGATTAAAGATCTCCACATGCTCGATGGAGCCACCACCGAGAAATACCACTGCATGGGTGCAAGAGCACCGCCGCCGGATGAGAGCGATCCACAAGGTTGTGGGGGAGCACCTCAGATGAGTGGTACACCCTAACCCAAGACCAGTGCAGAGGGATGGGTATGCCCCGGGTGATCGAGTAATGTCAGAGCCAAGCGGCCGTCTAGAAAGTTGGATGGGCGGTGGGAGGCAGTCCCATACACAGTGAATAGGAGGTTAGACCCTGCCATCTCAGTCTGTGAGGTAGTGCCAATAGAGACTAGGGGACCCTTGCGAAACTTGCACCATAACATGTTGAGGCGTAATTTTTATGAGCCAGTGTGTGTCAAGGAGATGCCTTGTCCTGCTCAGAGTACAGAGGAAATCCCCTTAGAAGAGGAGGAGGAGGAATGGTGTATTGCCCGGGTACCCACAGAGACTCCAGCTTTGGCAACTTTGCCTCCCAGGGAAAGTGTTGAGCAGTCGCAGCTTCTCCCGCATTAGATGTGCCTGACATCCCCAGTGCTTCTGAGCCTATCATTCTGTGAAGGTCAACCAGGCCCAATGCAGTTGTGCCCCCACAGCGCTATGCCCAGGATGAGTTTGTATGGGGGGTTGCCAAGGATGACAAACTCTACTGTAGTGAGGTGGCATGTGAGATGGGGAAACAGCTCCCATTGTCTGAACACTGTTTGTGTAAATTAAGTTAAATGATCTTGACTGACATTCTGCTGTTTGGCCACAAGAAGCTGCTGTTTCCTAATAAAACAGCTAACAGACTGCATATTTCCATATTCATGGTAGGTGGCGTTACAGAGCCTGAAAAGGAAATGATGGATCCTCCATCTTAGGGCTCATTCGCACGACGGTGGTTTGATTCCGCATCCGAGACGCATTTTTTGCGGCTTGGATGCAAACCCATTGACTTCAATGTGACTGCAAAAGATGCGGACAGCACTCCATGGCCCTGCAAAAATTATAGCTCATGTCCTATTCTTGTCTGTTTTGCAAACAAGAATAGGCTTTTCTATAATGGGCCACCCGTTTCCTTCCACAAATTGCAGAAGGCACACGGGCGGCATCCGTGTTTTTTGTATTCGCAATTTGCGGACCGTAAAACACAGAACTTTCGTGTGAACGAGCCCTTAGAGTGAAGCTGAGAGAGAGAGACACTGAGGAGAGAATCCATCGACATCCAGGTGTGGGAGCATCTTTCATTAACCAGAGCTGCAGCCAAGTAAAGCTGATCGTGTCCAAGACCCTGATCCTGTCCAGAGGAAGCAGGATTGCTGCTAGGAACGCTGATGAGAGCTGAGGAACAAAACAGCATAACAACACAGTTACGTTCTTTCGATTCCAGCCCTCCCTCACATATTTACACCCCATAAGCTCCTCACACAGATCTGCACCCTCATGGCCCCAGAATACGCTACATGCTGCTTCCCCTCGCAGCAATGAGTTCCCCTCACTCACGACATCTGAGAGTGTTAAAAACTGGAAGCGCAGGCTTCCTCTTCAGGCGCACTTTCCCCAGCGGAGATTGGAGAAAGCACCCTATTCTAAAAATGAGCCGCAGCCTGTACTAGGCTTCCAGGCTCATTGTTATTATATCCCAGTTCAGGCAACTAGATGGAAGCACTGAACTGTGATATAGTGATTTCTATACAGAATAATGGAGCAATTTACATCTGATGATTGTAAGTTGTGGTCCACTTTGAGGACTTAACCAAAAGTAAAAAATAAATAAAAAAGTTTTGAAAATAAAAAAAAAATGTAAAAATGAAAATCACCTACATGCCCAAAATAAAAAAAATAGCATTATGGGCATCGCCGCATGCGAAAACACCCATACTATAAAAATATTTTAAAAGGTTAGCCAATAAAATGGGATCAAGTCATACACACCCCAAAATGGTATTGTCAAAAATGAGCCCCCACACATCTCTGTAGACATAACTATATGTCTACCCTGTCTACCAGAGCGAATCCCCACACTGCCCTCTGGAGAGTAGTGGGTAAGTCCTATTTCCTGTAGGAAGGGTGGGGACCAGTTAGAACTAGTGCTAGTGGTAGTGTGTGTGATGGTAGGGACTCCATGTTAAAGCTCACCGGATTCTACCACATCCCTTGGCTAACATAAGCCTGACCAAAAAGTGAAGCACGGCATCACAAAGAAAGCAAAGACATTAATTAAGCTTGTTAGGACAACAGAGTCAGATATAGCAGAGCCATTTTAATGCTAAAGCCTGCTGGAACCAAGATAAAGCCTGAAATTTGTTTTGGAAAAACGTTTACTCAAGTAAAGCTGCCACTGAACTTCATCTCAAGGTCTGGACCCAAGTTCTTTCTTAATCCCTCAATTATTCCCTTTATTTATTGCTTCGAAGCCAAAGCCTGGGTCCAGTGGTATCCAGGTAGGAGCACCGTGACACAACTAAAGAGACATTTGGGCCACACATTTACACCACTCAGCATTTCCTACACCTGGGACTCGTGACATAGAGGGGCCTAGGGGGAGGCGCCCATTGCAATTTTAGCATCACGAACAGGATTTACCTTTGTGTCTTTATACTACAAGGCCTACAGAATTGTCAGAGAACCCCCTAAAAATGACTTTACTACGTTTATTGTGAGGGATGAGAATCCATTTTGTATAAAACATGTCCTCCATATTATACATACAGTACAGACCAAAAGTTTGGACACACCTTCTCATTCAAAGAGTTTTCTTTATTTTCATGACTATGAAAATTGTAGATTCACAATGAAGGCATCAAAACTATGAATTAACACATGTGGAATTATATATATAACAAAGTGTGAAACAACTGAAAATATGTCATATTCTAGGTTCTTCAAAGTAGCCACCTTTTGCTTTGATTACTGCTTTGGCATTCTCTTGATGAGCTTCAAGAGGTAGTCACCTGAAATGGTTTTCACTTCACAGGTGTGCCCTGTCTGGTTTAATAAGTGGGATTTCTTGCCTTATAAATGGGGTTGGGACCATCAGTTGCGTTGTGGAGAAGTCAGGTGGATACACAGCTGATAGTCCTACTGAATAGACTGTTAGAATTTGTATTATGGCAAGAAAAAAGCAGCTAAGGGCTCTTTCACACCTGCGTTCTTTTCTTCCGGCATAGAGTTCCGTCGTCGGGGCTCTATGCCGGAAGAATCCTGATCAGTTTTATCCTAATGCATTCTGAATGGAGAGAAATCCGTGCAGGATGCATCAGGATGTCTTCAGTTCAGGACCGGAACGTTTTTTGGCCGGAGAAAATACCGCAGCATGCTGCGCTTTTGCTCCGGCCAAAAATCCAGAACACTTGCCGCAAGGCCGGATCCGGAATTAATGCCCATTGAAAGGCATTGATCCGGATCCGGCCTTAAGCTAAACGTCGTTTCGGCGCATTGCCGGATCCGACGTTTAGCTTTTTCTGAATGGTTACCATGGCTGCCGGGACGCTAAAGTCCTGGCAGCCATGGTAAAGTGTAGTGGGGAGTGGGGGAGCAGCATACTTACCATCCGTGCGGCTCCCGGGGCGCTCCAGAGTGACGTCAGGGCGCCAAAAGCGCATGGACCACGTGATCACATGGCACGTCATCCATGCGCATGGGGCGCTCTGACGTCATTCTGGAGCACCCCGGAAGCCGCACGGACTGTAAGTATACCGCTCCCCCCGCTCCCCGCTCCTACTATGGCAACCAGGACTTTAATAGCGTCCTGGCTGCCATAGTAACACTGAAAGCATTTTGAAGACAGATCCGTCTTCAAATGCTTTCAGTTCACTTGCGTTTTTCCGGATCCGGCTTGTAATTCCGGCAAGTGGAGTACACGCCGGATGCGGACAACGCAAGTGTGAAAGAGTGTCACAACCAGACAGCTGAGAAGCTCTGACAGAGGCCTTTCAGAACCTCCTCCTTGAGTTCTCTTTGTTGTGCTGTTCAGTTCCTCATCTCGTTAGCCTCTCTCAGCTGTCATGGAGTTGGACTGATTGCATCCCTTTAAATTCCTCCCAGAATGCATTACTGGGCGGCTTATACTTCTTCCTGGAGTGTGTGTGCATGCTGATCTTGTTTTCCTGTCTGCTACTAAAGTTAAGTGCTGAACATTTATCTGTTATTTTCTGTTTGCTGGATCCCAGGTGACCCTGACTCCCTCCGTGTCTGGTGTAGGGAGCCGGTGGTCGTGTCCCCTCACTATTGTAGGGTGTTCAGGGGTTATATAGTCGAGGTACGTGGATATGCATACTTCCACCTTTTGGATCTTTGCATAGGCTGAGCAGCCAGGGAAAGTCTCAGGTCTTGTGCAGGGGTCCCCCTTTTGGTTCCTTAGCTTTGGATCCACTCAGTCATATATGCATGTTGCTTTGTCTTGTTTCCTGTACACCGTCCGTGACATTATAAGCCGCCAGAACCGTCTCAAGCATGGATCCGGTTTCACTTTTGACTGAACGCTTCCAGGGTCTTTCATTGGAGGTAGCTGATCTCCGTAAGACTTTTTCTCAGCTTCAAGTGACCGGTTCAGCTTGCGTTCATGGAGTTTGTTCTGAGCCTAAGATCTCGCTCCCGGATACGTTCTCCAGGGGTAGTGAGAATTTTGTGCGTTTTAGAGAGGCTTGCAAACTCCATTTTCGCCTTCTTCCCCATTCCTCTGGTGATGAGGAACGGAGGGTGGGGATCATTATATCGCTGCTCAGGGTAACGCTCAGTCCTGGGCCTTTTCGCTGCCGGAGGGGGCACGGCCTCTCCGTTCAGTGGATGAATTCTTTTTAGCCCTGGGTCAGATATATGATGATCCGGATCGTATGCTCTGGCTGAGTCTAGACTACGTCTATTATGCCAGGGTAAACAATCCGCAGAAATATACTGCTCAGAATTTCGGGATGGGCAGTTGATACTTGTTGGAATGATGCTGCACTCCGAAGTCAATTTTGCCATGGTCTTTCAAAGGGATTGAAAGATGCATTTGCCTTTCATGAGAGGCCTATTTCTTTGGACTCTGCTATGTCTCAGGCCGTTCGTATTGACAGGCGTCTTAGAGAGAGAGGAGAGATGTCCCCTTCCTGTCATACTCAGTCCCAGGACAGTGCAGCGGTCCCATTCTGTGCGCAGGGGTCTCAGTCGCCGTCAGCCCCTTCTGAGCAGGAGCCCATGCAGCTGGGGTTGATTGCTTCTGACAATAGAAGATTCAGCCCGCATGGGAGGGTTTGTTTTTGTTGTGGAGGTATAAATCATTTGGCAAATATTTGTCCCTCTAGGAGATTCAGGCAGTTTTCTGGAAGTAATAAAGAAACAAACAGGAAAAAATCTTTAAAAATGTTCCGTCTGTTACTATTGGCAGGGTTGAGGTGGAAATTGAAGGTTTTCCGTTTGCTTGTAGTTCCCGTTTTGTCCTGCCGGCTAGGGTGGCGCTAGAGAGCAAGAACATTTTTGTGAGATTTTTGTGGATAGTGGAGCAGCGGTCAATCTCATTGATAATCAATTTGCGATTACTCATGGTTTCCAGGTGCGCACTTTGGGAAAGGATATTCCTGTTTTCGCTATTGATTCCGCTCCACTTTCTCAGAAATCATTAAAGGGCATAGTTCACAATATCCGTTTAATTGTGAGTGATGCTCATGTTGAGGATGTGTCATG